>NC_139345.1:16556438-16796438 GCF_055883805.1 Amblyomma maculatum | reverse complement strand
AGCTGTCGTTCGAAGACTGTGCTGAGTTCAAGTTTTCTCGCGCTTCAAAGAAGGTGCGTGTTATATGAACGAGAACAAGCGACTCAGGCTATGAAGGACGCCGTAGTGCAGAGCTCTTGGTTAATTTAGACCAGCAGTGGCCTTTATCGTGCACTGACATATATATGGCACAGCGCACGGGCGCCTTTAGCGTTTCGCCTGCATCGTTTGAGTCACAGGATCATTCGTTTAAGTTTCGTTTATGCGGTTCAACGTCCAATGATTCAGGCTATGAGAGACGCCGCACAGTGGAGGGCTCCGGAAATCAAGTAGAATCAAGCAATGCAGATACACGCGCTATACCACATGGGCTCCTAGAATAAATGCAGCTCACAACTGCTTTCAAGAGTACGGCGAGAAGTATGAAGATAATCAACCAATCAACCACGCTTTCAAAAACAGCTGTTAAAGGGTTAGAGACACCAAATTACAAGGCTGTGGAAAGCTTTTCAAGCGCTTCCTTCGCGCTTGAAGACCATCACAGTGGAGTATTAGACTCAAGGAAGGCGTAGAAAATATTCTAGTTATATTTTAAAGTTTGTGGAAATGCCCGCTCTCGCATTCCGGACAGCGCATTGACTGTGACGTAGGTTCCCTGAAGAAACCATAGTCAAGTATTTGTGACATCACTGCACAGTTTTCTGACGTAAAAGACGATGCCGACGATGCTGCTCGTTCCGTCTGTTCTGTTGCACCCGTACTACGCCAGCGTGGCGGCGTTCTAACAGACAGCACGACGGCTCACTGTAAGCCAATGTTTGATGCCAATATTCATTCACTAAAATTTGTGAAGGCTAACGCCGACGGCGCGTCAATGCTCATGCGGACGGTGCCAGCTCATTTTGCGCGCATTGGAGGCCGCAGAGTCCCAAGGGATCCCTGTTGGCCTCCTCTAGGCAGTGCAACCAGTCTCTCGGCTGGGTCCCCTATTTTGAGAGAAAATAAAGAGTTTATCATCATCATCGGAAGACTGCGTTGTCGGTCGCCGTACCGAGATCGGAGTGACTGGCGGCGCAACAGTGTAGCACTCATTTGTTTTGTACCACGATAAATGCGAATGAAGCGCAAATTCGAGGCGGACCGGCACAGCATATGTTGTACACGAGACAAATTTCAAACCCAGATCGCGGCCTGATCCTCCACAGTGTCCAGCATTCCCACGCAGGTTGCTTACAACACACTGGACGTTATGCGCGGTAATTTGGAACTGCATGCCGGCACGAATGGGCACGCCAGGTATGAATCCGAAAATCAGCGTTAGAAACCTTGCACCGTCTTACCGCTGCCGAAGACTTCCAGCACCTCGCCCTCAAGGCGCCACTATCGGTGCACAGGCTCCCGTATACTCCGATTATAGTAACCTTAACGGAGTAAGTGGTACACAACGAAGAGCTCCGGTTGATGCTGTGCCGCTTGGAAAGCCTCATTTTTTCAACATCTCAAGTGCAGTTAAGCAGCATGCGCGTCATCACGAGAAGCTCTGGCTGTAGTGACAACCGTTCGCCATAAAGAGCCCGACAATCGACGACACTGAAAGCGCGCTTGCTGCGAAAGACATCGTAACCGAGCATCGATGCCCGCAACGCAGTGTGCTGCTCCCGCAAAACAATCTGCGCGCAAGCGCGAGCGAGAAATCCAATTTCGCGCTTCCTTGTGACGACGGTTCCGCACTGCTGAACCTTCGTCTTTCAAAGCAAGCCGCTATAAAAGAGGAGCGAAACTTTGCAGGAGTGTGTACAGCGTAGGAAGCCCAAATCGACTGCGTCGGCGCGCTTGCGTCACCCCGCCGTGAAGACGTGTGTCACAACGGAGGAAACGCGGCGAGCGGCGCACCGTCTTCCGTGCGCACGAGCCGCGCGAGCGCAGCACACAGGGAACGGTGACAGCTGCGTCCGCGGCCGTGCTCAAGCTTCCTCCGAGAAATCCATAGCGGCCGGCCCTAAATTTAGCGCACCGCCAAACTGGTCGGGGCCGCTGAAGAGGGCCGACGGGCGCCTGCGCGAGCTTGCCCTTCGAGCGCCATCCGGCCGCCGCCACTCTTCATGGCCTACAACGAGTACATACGCCACGCCCCAAAGGGAACCGACGGAACGGCAGCTCGGAGCCGTTACCATATTACAAGGCGTCCCATAGAGAAAGCAAACAGCCTATATAGAAATCATACTTACAAGCGCTTATCAAGCGACAGAAAGAATGCATACAAACAGGACAGTACGATAGTCCAACTACTGCTCATTGAAAAAGCACGTAATGTATAAAATCTCAACGTGCTGGCAACCCCACGTGCGCAGTGGGGGTGCCACGCTTAGGATACGATATCTTTTTTACATGGAGAGCTGACAAAGTTTATTCTCTCGTTCTGATTGCGTTTTAATTGTTGCGAGTACACGGGTATTCTGAAAAATCTGTAGAGGCTATAAGGTTCAGTTCGCCAGGGTATATTTTGATAAAGAACCGCTTGCAGCGATCAGCGAGATTCACCCCAGCTGACATGTATCCCGCCGCCAAGCGATGCTCTATCAGCCTTTCATTTAAGCTTCCACCTGATTGGTCACTTGCCACAAGTGAGCAGGATAACGACACCGACTTTGCAAGAAACGAACTGCGTTTGGTGGTTTGTAGTACAAGATGCGCATAAGCTTCCTTGGGACAGCCAGTACACGTTCGACGCGAGTGTCTAGTGTAAAGCTCTGAAAAGCTATTCTCTTTTATTACACACACCGACTTTGTCGCCGATAGCCGTAGTGAAGAGCTGTTTATGGAACTGATCCCTGTAATGGACTGACGGCCGTTATGAACTGCCGTTATGAACTCAACGCCTACTAAAATTTGTGTAATGTAACATACGATCGTGTCAGCGTTTCGAGCTGAAACACGGCTGCATATTGCGCTCTGCTAAAAGTAGTCGAGCGCAGGGATAATCCGACAACACAATTTTGATTCCTTTCCGCATCATCCTTCTCGCCCTTCGTCGATGGTTCGACAACAACCGCGCCCTATATCGCTGTGATCGGCTACTGGGTCAGACGGATGGTAACGTCAGAATGATATCACGGAGGAAAAAAGAAGCCTTATAATAAAGCTGCCCAGCACGGCGCTTCAGAAGGCGCCTAAGTGGCCGGTCAGCGCCGTCGCCTAATGGACCTCATAATATCCCCTCCCCTCCGCGCAACCGGCGAAAGCGCAATAAGTCCTGCAGCAAATAACACCACTAGCAGCGCTGGCCGTACAATTACCGGCTGCACACTTTCCCCTTGGGTCGCCTCAGTGATTGCGAGCACGCCGATAGCATCGCCGAATGAGGCCTCACATCTGCCCTACACCCTACACACGGCGCTCCTATCGTGCCAGGCACCTGGGTGCGCAGAAGCCAGGAGACGGCTGCTGCCCCACGATGGCCATTGCCAAGAAACTCGGGGTGACACAGGCTACTGAGTAACGTTTCCTCCGCTCGATGGGCCATGAGCTCCGCGCCGCACTCTCTCGGAGAGGGACAAGACGCCGCGCCACCAAGGACGGCCGTCGCGACAAGCCGCTTCCCACGGCAACCAGCTGCTCCTGAAACGTCTAGTGCATCTGGTGACGCTGTGGGTGCTCAAATGCACAGCATTTACCGCTGTAGGGAGCGCGAGGGGTATGCTTCTAAGCGGTGTAGTGGATCCGCAGAAGTTACAAGTTTCGAAGGGGTGAGCGCGAACGCCGCGAACGCTACAAGAAGTTCTGAACACTGGCGCTACACCACAGCCAAAATTTTTAGACAGGCGCTTCAGAGCCACCCGAACATTGCCCGAAGGAAATTCCTTGGACAACTTTACTTTTGACAATGGCTGTACAAACGTCGCAAATATATATATATATATATATATATATATATATATATATATATATATATATATATATATATATATATATATATAGTAGGCGGACTCCGGAGGAGGAACACTTAAGCTCCGCCATTCGAGGCACGACGCGATAGCATTAATGGGTCCCGTTTGCAGCTTCCGCTTGCGGATTCTCGTTCCCGTACCTGAACTTCATTATACTCGTTTAGTTATTAACATTTTAGCTTGTGTCTCTATTATCCCATACATAATCATTAGCACGCAGTCGTAAGTTACCACGATACGAGAAAAGCCAGCCGATATACAGATATTCCGATCTCACCCTCCCACTGCAAATTCGCACCCCGAGCTGTCAGCGCCTGCAAACGTCCTCCAGCCTCTTCCAGTATGAAACCAATCTAGTTTTCGCACTGGGTTTTGCTGGGGACGCTGGCGGTCTGCGAGATTCATTGGAGCTGCGAAGGGGAGGCAATGGTTGCACTGGTATGATCGAAAAAAAAAGAAAAAACAAACACTTGAGATTAGCTTTTTGAAGCTGTGGGCGCATCACTTGTATCCACCATGGGACTAGGAGCAGCGCTGTGTGCGCGCTGGGGCCGCACTGGTCCCAGTATCGTTTTGGAAATACAGTCGGAAGTCCGGACACTGGGAGCCGAGCAACAAGACGCAAATGAAAAATAGGTGCCTGTAAGCGCTTTGCGCCTGGAGCTCGTTGAGCATCTGAATAGGAAACGAAGGGACAACGACTGGCGCAGTTCTGATCTTCACATCACACACTGACGGTCAACGTACATCTAAAACATGAATAATGTTGGCAACCTTGGATATTGAACTTCACAATTGTTCTTGACGGCAATTCTAGTGCGATAATCTATGGCAAAAGGTTCACTGCGGGCTCAATCGCAGGCTCCAATCAAGGCCCACGCAGTAGCGAGCGTAGCCCGCACAGCGGCCAAGTATAAATAGAAGAAATAAATAA
This sequence comes from Amblyomma maculatum, assembly GCF_055883805.1. NCBI lineage: Eukaryota > Metazoa > Arthropoda > Arachnida > Ixodida > Ixodidae > Amblyomma > Amblyomma maculatum. The sequence continues at coordinate 16,791,578 of NC_139345.1, read as the reverse complement.
ATAAAACGGGGAAAAGAGTATCCTATAGAGCGATAGGCCTCTATGAGAAAGACAAAAAATATACAGCGCGTATAATGTATAATATATTAAGTGTTTCTCCGCTTTTACGCTCCCTCTTTTTTTTACGTATGAACCAGCCGAGCCACCATATTTAGTCACCAGCAAAATCGTGCTCTCGCGCTGCTCCCTTTGCCGGTTTTGAAGCTTTATTGCCTTACTTTGTTCCTTGAAATTTTGTGCTAGAGCTCCCTGTTCAGCGAAAATAACGCCGGCGGTAGCAGAGCATGACCAAACAGCCGGCCTGTCCATAATTTAGGCGTTCGAATAGTGTGCCCAAAGATGCGGAATCGGGTCCCAGCCGCGGCGGCCGTTTTTCGATGGAGGCGAAAAGCAAGGCGCTCGTGTGCCGTGCGTTGTCAGTGCACGTTAAAGAGCCCCAGGTGGTCGAATTTTCCGGAGCCCTTATCCCATAGCTTGAATCGCTTTGAGACATTAAACCCCATTAACCAATTGAAACCAAAACAGTATAGCTCAGGGATAAGTATACCCAAGGAAAGAGTCGATCCCCCCTTCTCCCCCATAATCAAACTTAACCCCCTTTTTCATGTCCGCCATGCACTATGCACACTTCCCGCCCCCTTCCCCTACCCCCTTCTAATATAAAAAATAACTTTAGCCTCGAAAATAACCGCGGTTCGTTTTCGAAAACGGCCGATGTGGAGAGACAGCACAACTGCGTTTCATTTTCTGACATTTTTCTAGTCGACAAAAAGAAGGCGTCGGTACGAAGACAGGCAGGCGACAGCCGGCGTCATGCTGACGCGCATGGCGATGCCGCAGTGGAAGTATGAAATAGCACAGATGGAATACGCGCATGGCTCGAATGAAAGACCTTGCAAGGCGAAAGAGCCCAGGGTATACACCATTGTGCGTCACCACTCGCAAGCGCGAAACGCGCCAATTCACTTTTGCGGCCGTTGCATCCAGTGACTCTGTTCTCTACAAATGCCCATATACGTTTTCTCCTGCACCCAAGGTAAATTAGAATTCGGGATTGCTTATGGCGCGACAGCGAAGATAAGGTACAGCAAAATGCTACCCTCAAATGTATTTATTCAATGATGGAAAACACATTTCTAGTGTATACAGCAAAATGAACGAACTCTAGTAAACTGAAAATAACATAAACACACATGTTCAAGCGCACAAAAATAAACACGTGTCCATCTGACGAAAGAGATTTCTCCTGCGAGCCAGAAAAAAAAGTCAAACCTAAGAGCGGGAGTCGCGACGGTATAAAGGAATTAGAGCGAATATCTCGTTTGCGGACCGTCGCACTGCCCGTAAGCATATTAGGCCGAAACGAATCGAATCTCGCTAAGCTTCCTATACCGGGCCTTGACGGAAGAAGCTCCTCGAGAGGCGTCCGATCGCCGAGCAAACACGGAGCGAACGGGAGCTGTCGGAGAGAGAATCCACCGACACGTTTGAAGAGTCCCGATCATACGGCCGTTCATATGTGCGCGGACCGCGCGGCGTCGACCATTCAACGCCGCTGTTTGCTTTCCCCTGCACTGCAGCAAGTGGCAGCCTGTGTGCAGGAGAACCGGCACTGAATCGCCCTTAACTGCCGCTCAACGACGGGGGAAGGAGCGACAACCGAAGAGGAAGACACGAGCGCAAACCGCGCCTCCCACTCGATTTTGTCTCCTCTCCCTCACTCGGAACAGTGGAGACGAATACGCGCTGCGAGTTTCCGCTGCGCTTACGACGGCATCGCGGTGTACTGCACATCCCTTTCGAGTTTCCCATGGAGTTTCGGAGGAGTCCGGTGATTTCCAATTTGCGACCAGGGGGGGGGGGGGGGGGGGGGGGCAAATTAGAAGCAAAAAGGGGAGCTACTAGAAAACTTCGCTTTTCTTATTTGCATTTCGATAATTCGCTGAGAAGTGACGCGAAGACCAGCACATCGTCAGAGAGCAGGTAGTCCACGTACTACGCGCGCTTCGCCTGCGTGCACAACACTGCATTCTATAGAGCCCAGCACGCGCACCCCAAGCTGCAGTTTGCTCGGGGTGAACGCGACGCACGCGGCAGCGCAACGCTGTAATTTCCGGTAGAGAAAGAGACTGTCCCGCGTGGAGCTACACCGCCATGAAATAGGGAAACTTACATGAGCAATAATGATCCAGTGAGCAAGTGGACGAACGAACACGGATATGTAGAAATGGCGTTATTATGTCGCCAGCTACGGAGAAGAAATAAAAATTGCGAGATACGGAGAAAGGAAAGGTACATGCACGGTTTCGAGCTCCGAAATTTTGTCGGTTTTTCAAGCAGTTTTAAGACCCAGAAAATATTTCTACAAGACAAGCATTTTCTACGCAACCCGATCGCAGATTTATTTGCATGAAAAACAAAAATTAAAACCATCAGAAACATACCAGCTAAGTGCGTTCATGTGGTTATCAGTAAATTTCCACGAAAGCTCAACTTCTTTCCTCTCGAATTCAGTTCAGATGCTAACAATGCTTTAAGCCTTTTCTTTTCTTTTTTTCTTTTCCATGATAATGCTGCCTTGCAGAATCGACGAATGTCCGCAATCCCTTTCTGATCTGCACATTAGGAACATACGCCATAGTAACGCACGTAATTCATTAAAGATGTACAAAAAAAAAAAACGTTTTCCATGGCGACTTGCCAATTCACGCTGAATCCCTTAGTCTAGGCTTCCAGTGGATAAGGTTTAGCAGCAGTTTAAAAACCGTCCAGAATTATCTGTAACGATGAACTTACCTGCAGCAGCTCATAATCGTGCGCCGAACAGAGGTGGAGATGCGGAACTCCAAGGAGGAAGTGCCGTTAATTCCTTAACGGCCGGAACAAATTTGCTGCTTTCACCGAGGTTCTATAGACATCTCTGAGTAACCCTGGGTATGTTTACACTAGTATTGAAGGGTTGTTGCAGAAAGAGAAGCTATACCAGCTTTTGATCAACAAGCCTAGAGGCTGGTCTCAAATGATAGTGCAGCAGTTGCAATACCTAGAAACGCACTGGCTATAAGAGACAAGTCTTTTCTCTTGGATAGTCTCATAAGGGCGAATAACTAATAGCCATATCGATGTTAGTGCGAGTAGCAATTCTCATGGATAAAGGTACGAATAGTGCATAATAGTGAATTGATTGATTGATTGATTGATTGATTGATTGATTGATTGGTTCACAGGAAAGGAAAGGCGCAGTATCTGTCACACTTGTAGCTGTGGACACCTGAACCGCGCCGTAAGGGAAGGGAGGAAGGTGGGAGAGAAAGTGGATAGAGAGAAAGAGGAGCCGTAGTGGAGGGCTACGGAGTAATTTGGACCACCTGGGGATCTTCAACGTGCGCTGACATCGCACAGCACACGGACGCCTCTTCGTTTCGCCTCTGCATAATAGTGAATAGTTCTCGAAGTTGATTTGCTCAGTGACGGATTCAGTCGCTATGGTGTGGACTCGATGCCCTGCTCAAAAATTACTCGCGGAATTCTGTACGACATAAGCATTTTAATGTCAAATAAGAAAAAGTGCCTTCAACGACTAAAAAAAAAAACAAAAAATTGGGGCTCTCATCACGATCCTTGTGAACGACTCTTTTGTGTACAGGGGTTTTCAAGGAGCCGCACAGACTCGGCTCGAAGGACAGTGAGAACGAAAAGGGGTAAAAGCGGAGAAAAGGACCCTTGGCACCGAGAAAAAGCATCGTAGGGAAGCTGGGAAATTAAGTGGCATACACGAACCAAAAGTGACATCGGGAGAGGAGGACGCCGAGAAACCGGCCAACGGTTGGGAGAAATTGGAGAGAAGCGCCAATGGATACGGAGAAATAAGGAAAAACTTCCAAATACCGTTCTTATCTGAAATGCGGGAGTGATAGCGGCACTTGCAATGCGCCCTTCCGATCAGCGCTCACACCCACACGGGGCATGGACATTCTCCGAGTGCGCCACGTTAGCTGGCATGCTGTGAGCAACATTTTCATACATGTGAAGGTGCACGGAAGGTGTCTGGGTTCCGACGAACGTATGTGAACAGCGCGTAATAACACTGTTTCATTCACACTGCAGATGTCAGTTGAGAGCAGTGACAGCCCCCACAGCGACCTCTCGTGTTGTCAGAAACACTACCCGTCCTCTCAACTGTACCTTTGGTGTCTTATTTGGAAATGAAATGCTTCACGAAAGTTTTCAGGATCATGCACCCGTTGCAGTGACGCAACAAAAAGAGTGAAAAAAGAAAAAGAAAAAAACGAAAGAATTCACGGCCTAAGTCACTACACCAACATATATCGGAGGCTCCTCCGACAGATGCGCGCTCTTCCAAGTCGTTTTCCATAGTAATACATCACGCAGATGTACGTCGCGTGGCGGTTGGATGATGGCGTCTGCCAAGCTGATCGGCGATTATGAATTGCCACCGCAGCAGCGCACGCATATGAAACACGGTGCTGGCGACGGCATTCCTTCGATCGCTCCCTGAGCGCTTTGCGGTGCAGCGCTTACGCAACGCCCGAACATGCGTAGTAGATCACGCCAATCACAAAGCAACGACCACATCCCAGTCCTATAAGATCGCCCATTTCTGTACGCGGCTCCACATACTGCACCTGGAAACGCAGGCACCTGAGAACTTCCGCCCCCAGGCCCATTCCATACCCATCGCTGAGCTCTCAGCTCATGTGATAACCGCTAATCGGACTGACCTAACGCACTGACCTTCATGAGCGTGCCCGCTAATAGAGCTTTGCCGACAGCCGGCGAAAACGGCGACCGCAAACGTAGCAGGACTGCTACGCTGTAAGTATAACATCCTGCATTACGAGTACGTTCGAAACTCCGCCGTCACGCACGCACGCACATAGGCAGACCGTGTTCAGGTACCGCGCGCAGATGACGAGGCGAGGCAAAACGCAATGAGACGAATGCGGTAACACCGTGAAAGGGCAGGAGACCGCTAATCCTGGTGTCCTCCCCTTCAAAGCCGGACCGGCACCTGAGAGGGGACAGGGAACAAAGCGTGTCACGGCGCTGAGCAACCTATCATTATACGCCGGTTCCCAGCAGCGCCGGCGGCCGCTGCCGCAGCTGCGCGCCGAAGACGCGCCTGACGAGAGTGCGTGATGGATGAGACTTCGAGTCCACGCGGGGGCGGGCGGGAACGCTCCAGAACGAAACAGAGCGAAAAGAAAAAAGAAAAAAAGAAAAGAAACTCTTCGTTGAAATATACGGAAGAGAGACGCGTAGGAAAGGTGCGCAGCGAGCCTAATTTGACGTTGGGCAACAATAGCGGGACTTGCAAGTTCCGCAAACAACCGTAGAGCGCAAATTTCTTCTTTGCGTTCGACCCACGTCGTTAAAAGAAATAATAAAAGAACGGCAGACATCGTTACGTCTGTGCGTGATGCACTTGTGAAACGGAGCGTAGGGCGTCAATCTGCCCGTGGGCACTGTCGTGACGCTGGGGCTACGTCGACCCGGCCTTCACTTGGTAGCGTGCAGAGACTCGGGGTTGAAGTAGGATTGAATCTTCGAAGTTGGTGAAATATGTACAAGCAGGTTTAATGGCACTTTGAGAAACTTATTTACAAGATTATTTACACGAAAAAGAAAGGTACATCAGCAAAATGACAAGCGTTAAGAGTTCATAGCGAGAAGCGACTGGATGAGCCGTTTACCCAGGGCCCAGAGCGACATTTCGTGCTCTGCAGCGTCCTTAAAAACCCCCTATGTCCAGCCCCTCTCTGAAGATGCTGACCAACCAAATCCAGGGCACGCCCCTCAGGTATCGGCATCCAATCGAACACATCACTGCACTGATGGTCTGAAGCACTGACTGGTCCGGCATTCATTCCTTGGGCGTGATCACTTGTTGGCGGGAAAAGCTTGGGAACGGCGAGGAGAGGAGGTACATTTCTATTCTTCAGCAAAGAAACCACAGGCTGGTTCTGGGGGTTTTACTTCTCAGAAACCCGAGTGCACGTGGCGCCGCATAGGGCTCCCAACATGGTCCCTTTTCGACAATTGCAAATCTTTCCTGCATTCCCGGGAAATCACTTAATGGCCGTATGAGTCATGCTCTTCTCTTGTCCTGCACGTCAGCGGACATGTCACTCTGTCGTCTCCTTTGGATAGGAGGCATTCATCACTGGAGGATAGCACTTCTCGACTGGAAGGGTGAACAAAAGAAAGCACTTCCTGCTATTTCCCGCAGGGGGACGTTTCTTTGTGTTTTTCCAGACGTTCTCTTGACAGGGCCAATTTGGCATTTGCAGGTTGTCCACAAAGCAAAACATGCTTACAAAACAGGATTCCTGGAAACAGCCTCACTTAGAGCCAATGGACCATCACCACATATTCACAAAACTTTTCCATGCCCACAGGCGAACAATAGAGCGCGCAAATGCGGATGCTTGGTCGTAACAGCCTCCTCCCCCGCCAGAAGAGACTCGGAGGGCAGCAGCCGCAGCTGCTGCATGAAGAGACGACTTAATGGCCTGCACGTGAACGCTTGAAGCTCGCTGTTGCTTGTCGCGTTGTCTTGATTGTTGTAGGCCAAATTGCTCGAGCTGTCTGAAACTCAACCACATGTCGAAGCAAGCACTCGGCTCCCGTCTGAAGAGAACAGGTCAAAAGAAAACTGCCATTGTTGTTCGAGAAAAGCCCACACTCAAGACGTTAGGACCTACGTATTCCTAGAAAACCAAACGTGCTGCTTTACATAGTCACACATATACAAGCGCACGAAAAAAAAAAAAACCTGATTATCAATTTGGATACATGGTGAGGAACATCTCGGACCGCTTAGAAAGAGCGGCTAAGCGCGTCCGCATTCCCATTTAACTTCCCTTTTTTGTATCTTATTTCAAAATTGTACTGCTGTAAAATCAAGCTCCACCTAAGAAGGCGACTGTTCTTCGATGTCGCAGTTTGCAGCCAAGCTAGGGGACAATGGTCCGTCTCTACGGTGAATTTGGCCCCTCCAAGATAGCACTGCAATTTTTGAATGGCCCATACAATGCAAGCGCACTCTTTCTCTGACGCGCAATAAGCCCTCTCTCTAGAACTCAGTTTTCTGCTCAAGTAGAGCACGGGGTGCTCATTACCGTCGTCATCTCTCTGGCAGAGAACAGCACCTAACCCTCGATCACTGGCATCACACTGGACCGTGAATTCTCGGCCATAGTCTGGAGCTCGCAATACCGGACGGCTAATCAGCACAGCCTTCAGGTTTACGAAGGAGGCTTCCTTTTGTTCGTCCCAGACTACATTTGTCGGTTCTGTCTTGCGGAGAGCGTCGGTCAGAGGGCTAGCCAAAGCTGAATAGTTAGGGATGTAGTGATTGTAGTACCCAGTCAGACCTAGGAATGCTCGAATTTCCGTCTTCGTGCTCGGCCGCGGGTAGTCTGCTACCGCAGAAATCTTAATCTCGCTGGGTTTCCTGAAACCTTGACCTACATTGTGACCCAAGTAGTCCACGGTCGCCCTTGCCAGGCAACATTTCTCGGCCTTTACGGTTAGTCCAGCTTGACGCAAAAGGCTCAGTACAGCTCTTAGATGTACCATATGGTCCGCCCATGAGTCGGAAAAAACCGCAATGTCATCTAAATAAGGCACCGCGAATGTTTCCCACCCCTTTAACACCCTATCCATGAGTCGTGAAAAACAAAATGGAGCATTTTTGAGCCCGAAACTCATCATTGTTGGCTGGTAGCTGCCCGTCGGAGTGACGAAAGCCGCGTATCTGCTGGCGCGTTCAGTGAGCGGTACTTGCCAGTATCCTCGAGTAAGGTCCAGCGTAGTCACATATGCCGCTCTACTGACCTGTTCTACTCTCTCCTCAATATTCGGAATAGGATACACTTGATCCCTGGTGAGAGAATTTAGCTTTCGGTAGTCTACCACAGGCCTAGGGTCTTTACCTGGAGCTTCTACTAAGATCATAGGCGAAGCATAATCGCTTTCCGAGGGTTTTATTACTCCCAATTCCAGCATGCGAGTTACTTCCCTATCCAGAATTTCTCTTTGCCTTGGAGAAAATCGGTAGCACCTTGATCGCACTGGCACGTCTGAAGTCAGCTCAATATCGTGCTCAGTCAAATCAGTTCTGCCTGGCCTGTCCACGAAGCAGGCCTCAAACTCTGTTATTATCTCGCCCAGATCGGACAGCTGGGATTTCTTTAGTTCTCCCCTCTGCTCCGTCTTTTTGAGAAGCTCCTGAGCGTTGCTTCCTTTTCCGCTGAGGCAAATCAAGTTGTCCCCCATCTCCTCGGGAAGGTTTAACGTTAGATTTACCACGGCTTCCCTCTGCACATAAGGCTTCATAAGATTGCAATGATAAATGCGCACTTCTTTACGCCTACCGGGAATTTTCACTGCGTAGTTAGTGTTAGAAAGCTTTGCAACGACTTCAGCCGGTCCTTCCCACTGTACTTCGAGCTTATTCTGCCTTGAACTTCTCAGCAACATCACCTGGTCCCCGATACAAAACGTCCTTTGACGGGCTGTCTTATCATAGTACACCTTGGAACGAGCCTGGGCTGACTTCATGCTGGCCTCAACGAGTTCCTTAGTGTTATGTAAGCGATTCAAGAGGTTCAGAATGAATTCTACTACTGTTGGGTCTTCTCCGCGCCCCTCCCAGGCTTCGCGCACCATTCGCAAAGGTGAGCGTAGTGACCTTCCGTACACCAACTCGGCTGGGCTAAATCCAGTGGATTCGTGCGGCACTGACCGCAAAGCGAAAAGCGCTGCAGGCAGGCAGGTATCCCATTCGCGCTTGTTTTCATAGCACAGTCCCCTCAGGACTCGTTTGAGAACAGAGTGCCATCTTTCTACGCTGTTGCTCTGCGGATGATGGATCGAGCTATGCACTACCTTAATGCCGCATCGCTCGAGAAATGAGGTGGTGAGGACACTCGTGAAAACGCTACCCTGATCACTTTGGACCTCGGAAGGGAATCCAACTCGCGCAAACACTGACAGCAGCGAATCCACTACACTCTCGGACGTCACCTCGCGCAGCGGAACAGCCTCTGGAAACTTTGTGGCTGGGCATAACATAGTGAGGATATAACGGTACCCTGACTCTGTCACAGGAAGTGGCCCAACTACATCTATTACTAACCGGTGAAACGGCTCGGTAATGATTGGTACTAACACCATCGGAGCTTTCCACTTATCTTGCGCCTTTCCAACCCGCTGGCACGTGTCGCATGACCGTACAAAATTTTCCGTGTCCTTAAAACATCCAGGCCAATAGTATTCTTGCAACAGCCTCTGCTTTGTTTTCTTTATTCCAAGGTGACATGACCACGAGCTGCCATGGGAAAGTCGCAGTAAGTCTCCGCGATACTTTTGGGGAACGACTAATTGGTCCCGCTCTACTCCGCGCTTATCCTTGAATAAGCGATACAGCACTCCCTTTCTCATCTCGAAAGAAATATTGTTTGCTGTCTTAGTGGCGCGGTGGCGCTCCCTTATCTCCTGTATCTTGGGATCATTGGCTTGCTCTATAGCTAAGTCCTCTCGGGTTCCACTTAAAAGTCTCGTGAGATTACTAGACACTGGCGGCAAGAGGTTACTCTCAAGAACGTCCTCATTCCGCGTCTCATCAAGCTCCCTTTCAAGTTGACATATCTGAGATGCCTCGCTCTCAAAGTTTTCTGACCTGCTATCTTCCACATCGACCACTGTTTTAACTGCCGTTTCTTCCGCTGTGGGATTTTCTGGTATGAGCAGTGTAGCTAGTTCTCGCGCCCTTGAACGTGTTAAGGCTTGCACAACTCTGTCTCCGAACAGGATGCCCCTCTTTCGCAGTAGCATGTCCGATTTGTTGGAGAACAAATACGGATAGCACTTAGGAAGCTTTCCTGAAACGGCAGCCTCGGTTGTTAATTCGCCGAAAGGGCCCTCGATGACCACGTTCGCGATCGGCAAGCACACACTCTGTTCCTCAACTACCTGTCGGATCCATGCACACTGTCCTGTATAGTCGGAAGGCGATACATACGCCGGATGGACAACATCCATCGTTGCGGCCGAATCGCGCAGTACCTTGCAAGGCTTCCCGTTGACTACTAGGTCATGCAGGTAGGGTTCTAAAAGCTGCATATTTTCATCGCAGTCCCTGACATACGAGAAAGCAATCTTTTCTTTCCGGCAGTTGACGGCAATGTGACCCTGCTCATTACACCTAAAGCATGTGAGCGGCTTCCTAGTCTCAAGCTTATTCTTTGTGTTCTGCACGTTGGTCACTTCCCCACTTTTCTCACTGCCGTCCTTTCTAGGGAATTTGCCTGAAGAAACCTTCATTTCTTCGTTTCCAACTCTAGCAAAGTGCCTTTCCTGACGGTTTTTCACACTGAACTTGGGATTGCGGGGCCTATCCACTGCTGGGTTGCTGAATTGTCGGCGCGAAGCATACTCCTCAATAAGTTCGGCAGCTTCAGTTGCCGACTTAATTTCGCCTCGGTCCTGTAACCAATTTCTTTCTTTTTCTGGGAGGCAGTTATAAAACTGCTCCAAAAGAATTCGCTCGACTACAGCGTCCCTATCACTGTAGGAATCTGTGCTCTTTAGCCACTCGCCCAAATTAACTCTTAAATTGTACAGGAATTCAGGGTAACTCTCGTCCCTGGACTTAGTAGCGTTCCGAAAACGTTGTCTGAACGCCTCGGCGCTAAGCCTATACTTTCTCAGAAGGCAAGCTTTGACCTTCTCGTAGTTGTCCGCGTCCTCCTTGCTTAGCCGCGCGACAACCTCCGCTGCCTCGCAGGGCAGAACCGTCAATAATCTCTGAGACCACGTGTCTCGCTGGAAGGACAGTTTTTCGCAAGTTCGCTCAAAGTTAGCCAGATACAGACCGATATCCCCTGATATCACATATGGCTGCATGTACTTTGACATCTTGAAATCTGCCTCCTTGTTGAGACGAGGTACCGCTAGCTGGGGACAATCGCCCGACCTCTTGCTCAACTCTAGTTCTAATTTCCGGAGCTCAATTTCTAGCTCCAGCTTTTTTGCTTCTCTTTCAATTTCACGCTCTTTCTGCTGTCTGAGCTGTTCCTTTTTTTGACCGATGAGGTTCCATGCTTCACTGAGCTCCTCATCATCGGTTCCTAGATCAGTGATTGCCTTTATAATCAAGGGTTTTCGTGCCAAACCACTTGTATCAATTCCCAATTCCTCACACAATAGCAACAGGTCCGGTTTCTGCAGCTTTTGTAGGTCCATGATCGCTCCGAGTGTCGGCTACTTCCAAAACAACTGTGCAAACTACCAAACCTAAAGGCGTTTCCACACTCTCTTTACCAGTTCTAAAATCTAACCCTGTTCTAGAACCTGGTCCACATCAGAAGAAAAGCCAAGCACTCACCCACACATGCGATCGATGTTCCGAGCTGCTCTCTTGTTGGCCGATTGTTGCGCCTGCTTGTTGCTTGAGAGGCCACCTCCGATCACCAGATGTTGTGGCTTGCAGATTCTGATCCACCTCGAATCACCAGATGTTGTGGCTTGTAGATTCAGATCCCAACGCTGGTCACCAGTTGTCGTGACGCTGGGGCTACGTCGACCCGGCCTTCACTTGGTAGCGTGCAGAGACTCGGGGTTGAAGTAGGATTGAATCTTCGAAGTTGGTGAAATATGTACAAGCAGGTTTAATGGCACTTTGAGAAACTTATTTACAAGATTATTTACACGAAAAAGAAAGGTACATCAGCAAAATGACAAGCGTTAAGAGTTCATAGCGAGAAGCGACTGGATGAGCCGTTTACCCAGGGCCCAGAGCGACATTTCGTGCTCTGCAGCGTCCTTAAAAACCCCCTATGTCCAGCCCCTCTCTGAAGATGCTGACCAACCAAATCCAGGGCACGCCCCTCAGGTATCGGCATCCAATCGAACACATCACTGCACTGATGGTCTGAAGCACTGACTGGTCCGGCATTCATTCCTTGGGCGTGATCACTTGTTGGCGGGAAAAGCTTGGGAACGGCGAGGAGAGGAGGTACATTTCTATTCTTCAGCAAAGAAACCACAGGCTGGTTCTGGGGGTTTTACTTCTCAGAAACCCGAGTGCACGTGGCGCCGCATAGGGCTCCCAACATGGTCCCTTTTCGACAATTGCAAATCTTTCCTGCATTCCCGGGAAATCACTTAATGGCCGTATGAGTCATGCTCTTCTCTTGTCCTGCACGTCAGCGGACATGTCACTCTGTCGTCTCCTTTGGATAGGAGGCATTCATCACTGGAGGATAGCACTTCTCGACTGGAAGGGTGAACAAAAGAAAGCACTTCCTGCTATTTCCCGCAGGGGGACGTTTCTTTGTGTTTTTCCAGACGTTCTCTTGACAGGGCCAATTTGGCATTTGCAGGTTGTCCACAAAGCAAAACATGCTTACAAAACAGGATTCCTGGAAACAGCCTCACTTAGAGCCAATGGACCATCACCACATATTCACAAAACTTTTCCATGCCCACAGGCGAACAATAGAGCGCGCAAATGCGGATGCTTGGTCGTAACAGCACGCAGAGTGAAATGAAAAAAGTTGGTACGAGGAGGGTGGAGTCGGAATATATGAAACAAGATTTAACGCATCTCTTTAAGGTAACGGTCGAAAGCATGACGACGGAGAGAAATCTTTGACAGAAGGTCATCCCTGCAAAAAAAAAAAAAAAGAAAGAAAGAAAGAAAAAGCGCATCGAGGAGGGAAACACGCCTCCGGAAACACCGCTCGGAAGATGGAAAACATTTAGAAAAAAGAAAAGAAACTAACTGCCGGCATGTGCACCGCTGATTTTGTCCTCAACCAGACCCATTCTGCACACATTGCCTGCACACGAACAAAACACAAGCGCCAAGCTAAACGCGCCTTGTATAGTGGAGCCAAACTGGGCATTCCACAGCTTTCTACGTCGCCATGAAGGACACACATCGGCTGTTTTTCACTCGCACGAGAACGTGGAATGCATCTCTCCTTTCTTGATTTTTTTTTTTTAATTGAGCTGTTGTTTTTCCAAAGCACATCGCAAAACCGCGAGCAGGTGGTCACACGGGTTTTCGAACATTGACTACACGCGAAAAAGCCGATTTTGCTCGCCGCTTTGATAAATGCGCCTTGATACTGAAGAACGTTGCGCAGTATACGCACTGGAAAAGGTGTAGGTTGTATTCTCCAGCCGCCAAGTTATTAAGTTTTCGGAGCCCTAATCTCTGCGCGTCGTGACCGATCGGTGGACCACTCAAACTTCCTTGTGTGTGGCATAACCCATTGAACCATCGTCGGAGCCAACTGCTTGGATCGGCCAGCACGTGGTAATAGCGAACTGGCATGGGTGCTTCTAACAGACGACAAATTCTGAGCTGCCCCAAGGCTTCATCGCGCGACTCAGTATTCGTGATACCCGACGTACTGCACGACGTAATACACGAAGTGATAGACGACGTGATACAGGACGGACCCATCGGTGGCCCCACGATACACTGAATATGTTGAGGCATTCTTTGATTTCTGCCTTGGGAGAACTTTTGTTATCACCAGCAAACATCGATCGGTGCGACGCGCGTACGCTGTCTTGCCTCCGTCAATGCACATATACATAGAGAGAGGGATGTGCAAAGTGGGTAGCGCCACCCATGCCGAAATTGCTGCCTTCCGCTATGACATTGCGCACCTGCCCAAAACTTGAACAGCAGACTTCACGTTGGGTGCCGATACTATAGAGCATCGAGACCTATCCAAGCATGCGAACAGGGTATTAGAAGCGCGCAGTGGTAGGTGAGCAGAATACATACGGCTTTGGACAGATATACTAAAGCCAAGAGCATTAAAACAGCGCACGCGAGCCCCTTCTCAGCATTGAGGGAACACGCCCTTGCTCAGCCACAGCAGCGCTCCCCCTAGAGACCGGTCGTGGCTCAGCCCGGCATGCAACTTCTCCTTGCAGCCGCGCACAAAAATTGTGGAATATATATAGAACCACCCTTGGCGGCAAGGCTCTATAATGATTAAGATTTCTCTTGAAACAAGTAGCAGGTGCTTCAGTTAGCCACATATCGGCGTTCCCAAAGGTCTAAAAGCACGTCCGTCGGATTGCTTTTAGTGTTTATGACGGGAAGCAGGCCATTAGTGTACCGTTTCACATCTGAGTGCGAACCGCTGATCTCGGTTTCCGAGAAAACCCTCGGCCGACCAAAGAAGGTGTCACAATCTGCTACAAGTGCAGCGACATATAGAAACGTACGCCCGTCTTGCAGCGCGCCAGGCGTCCAATTTCTCTCAAGGAGGACAGGCGTGCTCTCTAACAGCACACAAAACTCCTAGAGTTAGGACCCTGGTACTAGCTCTCCAATACGCCTTTATCTGCTGTTCTGCTCCCTGCTCTAACCTGTGGTGCTACCTCAACTCACACGGGGCCCACCTCAAGGTGCAGTTCTCTCCCTATACCTTCTATAGCTCCCCTTGCCTCCCGACTAGCTCGAATTTCCGACCTTCAACACAAATTACGCTGACGACACCCCTCCTCTCTGGTGATCGTGTAGCTCTCCGGGTCCCGTGCAGGATACCTTGCAACGTGAACCGATGCATTTCTCTCCACAGTTGGTCTCTCTCTCTATCTCTCTATCTCTCTCTCTCTCTCTCTCTCTCTCTCTCTCTCTCTCTCTCTCTCTCTCTCTCTCTCTCTCTCTCTCTCTCTCTCTCTCCTCATCCGGAAAAATCCGAACTATCCGGCACGTAATGTTGCAAGCATCTTGTGAGACGAAGTATAGTTTGAACTCATACTGTGCGTCACTTGACTGCACTGCTCTCGGCTATGTGCAGAACTGAACACGTTTTCGTCAATGGACGTACTGCACAACCTGTTGAAAACCTACACGCATCGCTGCTGTGAGCCCGAGGTTTCGTCAACATGCCACTCGACTGTTTACCTCACATGCACGACTAAACTGCCTAAGCAAACCGGACACGCAGTCACTCTTGATCGCTAGCTCAGCTCGTGTTCCGCGCCGTCAGACCGGTTTAATGTCGCTTCCTGGTCGCTTCGTAAATAACTGCGGTCCACACTTGACAACCCCAATGTTTCAGTGTGCGGCAACCACTGTAACCATTATCGGGCAACAACCGGACTGCGTTTGTATGTTTTTCTTTATTTGAATTAAAAGGATTTCGTAGAGAGGCCGCACAGTGAGCGTCCGCATCGTGAAAAGTGCTTTGCAAAGGGCTGGCGTGAGTTGTACGGGCACGGGAAAAACATCCGCCTATTCAGCTATGTGCATCCCGTATAGTATGTAAGCACAAAAATAATACCAAGCCGGAGTTTCCATGTCCGATTTTTTTTTTTCCGCTTCGTTCATTCCCTTCATATGTGCTCCTTAAGGTCCCGCAGCACACATGAGAATGTTTTACACAAGATCAGAAACATAATTGAGACCAACTTTTCACATTGGCTTCCGTGCACACCGCCGCAGGCCCTGGGTTTGGTCACGGCCGCGGCGGCTACGTTTAGACGGGGACGAACCTTCAAGGACTATAGACACCATATTTTAGTGGCATTTTTCTTCTTGTTAATGATGCGTAAGTCATTCCTGTACATCAATCCGCGCGCAGTTTTCGCCTACAATCGCTAAATAATATATAATTGAATTTTCTTTTCTCACAAGTTTCGGTTTCGATAGTCGAGAGACGGCTGTGATGTCACAATCATGTCTTGATGCCAGGCATGAAAAAAAAAAAAAGCGATATAGTCGCTCATTCGTCACTTGTAGCGATTCCTGTCCTTGAGGCAGGCTGGCTTCATCACTGTAGTGAAATCAAATGAAACAGAAATGACTATATAGCTGTATTTTTCTCCCTCGTGTGACCTAAACTTGACTGTGACGTCACAGCCATCGATCGGCTATTGAAACCGAAACCGAAACAGGTGAGAAAACAGCAGCCGCGGGCGAATGTGATGTTGTGATCCGTGTATAATAATGTCCCAGGCATCATTACAAATGATAAAACACGAACCCGAAAATTAAGTGTCTATGGTCCTTTAATTTGCCCGTGTCAGTGCACATTGGAGAGCCCCAGGTGGTAGGTGGTCAACATTGCTCGGAGCCCTCCGCTACGACGTCCTGTCGCTGTGGGACATTAAACGCTATCCCAGAGAACGCGCTTACAGCGTCCCAACTGCAGCTACCACAAACGGAAGGTCCTTTGCTCGCGCCACGACTTGTCCACTATGCGAGACCACCAGAAGCACTCGTACTTTGCTTTTCTCTTTTTCGTGCTTGGAGTTTCCTCGGCCGCTTCCTTCCTGGAGGGCTACAGCCTCTCCATGCCGCCGACGGGCTCCAACGGAGATAGGCTCTCGCGCGTGTAAAGCGGAGCGATGAACGTCTCCGAAGCGAAGGACGCAAGAGAGCGAATGAAAACAGAGAAGAGTCGCCCAGCACGAGTCGTTGCCGAACTTGGCCGGCAGCAAGGGAGTCGCGCAGCCCCGAGACCATGCGAACTACCGTTTGAGGCACCGGCTCTGGAGATGCGAGACTTCCAAATGCGACAACGCTGCCTCTTCCCTGCCCAAACCACGAACTTCGAGCGAAACGCACAGTTACACTTACCGCCTGAACGGTATTCATAAGCCTGCGAAAAGGAACGAAAGGTTGTAGTTCGTTTAGAGCCAAGCGAAGTCACGAATATATGTGGCGGCGGCATCGAAAGGGTCCACGAATTAACAATAATGACCATGCTACCTATAAGCAGCCCAGCCTCTAAAGGCAGAATAAGGCTGAAACAGTGCTTACGAAAGCACAAGAAAAGCTATGAGCTTATTATAGCACGTCCTCGTCTCTTCCTCGCTCGCGAGGATGCCGCTGAACCATACGTCTCAGCAAATCGATAAAAGTGGAATATTATCCGCCAGATTCTATTTAACTGATTTTAAAAGATGACTTTTCCACGCCGGGTTCGATCCCGACCGTCGGCGGCTACGTTTCGATAGAAGTGAAATGAAGAGGCGTCCGCGTGCAGGTGGTGGTGACAAACGTTTAATGATTAAAAAGGGGTGGAGGTATGCATGAGCCGGATCTTTGAAGATCCGGCCTTTACGGATACTAGGTGGGGTCCGTATACGGGACCCCAGTGGCGTCGGCCGCTGCTCGGGCGCGCTCTACCAAGGCCTTTTGGGCCTGCAGGTCAGAACAGCCGAGCAGGGTCGCCTCCCAGTCCTCCCGAGTGGGGTCGGGGCGCGATATCAGCGTTGTTGTTGTTGTGGCTGTAGGAAGAAGGAAAAGAAAATGCACAGGCCTGCTACTGGCTCTGTAGCTGAGCCACCTCCGCTGCCTCGTGCAGACAGAAGAGAAAACAGAGAAGAAAGAAAAAGAAAGAAAAGGGAGAGAAAGACGCGCGCTGCCGTCGTCCACCACCGAAGCGGTGACGGGTGCAATGACGGCCTACAACAGATTAAAAATTCGGTGGCAGGCAAGCCCCGGCCGCAAACGGCGGTGGCCTACCTGTCCCAGCCCCATCAGGGGAGCCCGATGTCAGCGCACGTTAAATATCCCCAGGTGGTCGAAATTACTCCGAAGCCCTCCATTACGACTCTCCTTTCTTCCTTTACACTGTCACTCCCACCTTCCTCCCTTCCCTTAAGGCGCAGTTCAGATGTCCACAGAAACAAGTGTGACGATACTGTGCCTTTCCCTTCCAGTGAACTAATTATTACTATGCATTATATTTTTCCACGCTCTGTATTTGTGTGCATCTATGTGTATCCGTGTTTGTGAAGTTTTTTGTCTGCTTTTATTACCCCCCCCCCCCCCCCACTAGCCATTGTGACGCCTGAAGGGTCCATGTAGGCTTTCATATGCAAAAAAAAAAAAAAAAAATCTCGATTTGTATATCTGAAATGCTGCGTAGTCCGAGAGAAAGCTCACGTATAATTCTCGTTTACAGCCTATTCAGCTGGCCGAACGTGGCATATAACGAGAGGCTGGATTTTCCGCTTTAAAGAGAAAAAAACATGCATGGATGAATTAAACGCCAAAGTCATATTCGATTTTAATCGAGAAATGTCAGTTTTTCTGTCCTGCGTGTGATAACTAGCTGCTTATTGAGTACTACTTAGAGTAGATCACAGTAGAAAATTAAAAAGTGCTGGAGCCAGGAAGGCGGCGTGGGGTGTCATTCCACTTATTATTTTTTTTTAACTCTGCCGTCGAAAATATGGGCTCCAGCAAGATGCTTCGATGATAATCGGTGCCCAACATCCAACACATCTGTCTTACCGCGGATGAAAATAGCGCACGTTCTTTGAGAATTCATCGAGAAGCACTGGGAGTTCACCTTTTCTTGGCCAAATTCACATGTCCGTGTGCTGTCGTGACGCTGGGGCTATGTCGACCCGGCCTTCACTTGGTAGCGTGCAGAGACTCGGGGTTGAAGTAGGATTGAATCTTCGAAGTTGGTGAAATATGTACAAGCAGGTTTAATGGCACTTTGAGAAAACTTATTTACAATATTTACATGAAAAAGAAGGGTGCATTAACAAAATGGCAAGCGTAAAGAGTTCATAGCGAGAAGCGTCTTGGATGAGCCGTTTACCCAGGGCCCAGAGCGACATTTCGTGCTCTGCAGCGTCCTTAAAACCCCCTATGTCCAGCCCCTCTCTGAAGATGCTGACCAACCAAATCCAGGGCACGCCCCTCAGGTATCGGCATCCAATCGAACACATCACTGCACTGATAGTCTGAAGCACTGACTGGTCCGGTATTCATTCGTTGGGCGTGATCACTTGTTGGCGGGAAAAGCTTGGGAACGGCGAGGAGAGGAGGTACATTTCTATTCTTCAGCAAAGAAACCACAGGCTGGTTCTGACAAGGGGTTTTACTTCTCAGAAACCCGAGTGCACGTGGCGCCGCATAGGGCTCCCAACATTGTCCCTTTTCGACAATTGCAAATCTTTCCTGCATTCCCGGGAAATCACTTAATGGCCGTATGAGTCATGCTCCTTTCTTGTCCTGCACGTCAGCGGACATGTCACTCTGTCGTCTCCTTTGGATAGGAGGCATTCATCACTGGAGGATAGCACTTCTCGACTGGAAGGGTGAACAAAAGAAAGCACTTCCTGCTATTTCCCGCAGGGGGACGTTTCTTTGTGTTTTTCCAGACGTTCTCTTGACAGGGTCAATTTGGCATTTGCAGGCCTCCACAAAGCAAAACAGGCTTACAAAACAGGATTCCTGGAAACAGGCTCACTTAGAGCCATTGGACCATCACCACATATTCACAATACTTTTCCATGCCCACAGGCGAACAATAGAGCGCGCAAATGCGGATGCACGGTCGTAACAGCCTCCTCCCCCGCCAGAAGAGTCACGGAGGGCAGCAGTCGCCGCTGCTGCATGAAGAGACGACTTAATGGCCTGCACGTGAACGCTTGAAGCTCGCTGTTGCTTGTCGCGTTGTCTTGATTGTTGTAGGCCAAATTGCTCGAGCTGTCTGAAACTCAACCACATGTCGAAGCAAGCACTCGGCTCCCGTCTGAAGAGACCAGGTTAAAAGAAAACTGCCATTGTTGTTCGAGAAAAGCCCACTCTCAAGACGTTCAGGACCCACGTATTCCTAGAAAACCAAACGTGCTGCTTTACATAGTCACACATATACAAGCGCACGAGAAAAAAAAAAATAAAACCTGATTATCAATTTGGATACATGGTGAGGAACATCTCGGACTGCTTAGAAACAGCGGCTAAGCGCGTCCGCATTCCCATTTAACTTCCCCTTTTTGTATCTTATTTCAAAATTGTACTGCTGTAAAATCAAGCTCCACCTAAGAAGGCGACTGTTCTTCGATGTCGCAGTTTGCAGCCAAGCCAGGGGACAATGGTCCGTCTCTACGGTGAATTTGGCCCCTCCAAGATAGCACTTCAATTTTTGAATGGCCCATACAATGCAAGCGCACTCTTTCTCTGACGCGCAATAAGCCCTCTCTCTAGAACTCAGTTTTCTGCTCAGGTAGAGCACGGGGTGCTCATTACCGTCGTCATCTCTCTGGCAGAGAACAGCACCTAACCCTCGATCACTGGCATCACACTGGACCGTGAATTCTCGGTCATAGTCTGGAGCTCGCAATACCGGACGGCTAATCAGCACAGCCTTCAGGTTTACGAAGGAGGCTTCCTTTTGTTCGTCCCAGACTACATTTGTCGGTTCTGTCTTGCGGAGAGCGTCGGTCAGAGGGCTGGCCAAAGCTGAATAGTTAGGGATGTAGTGATTGTAGTATCCAGTCAGACCTAGGAATGCTCGAATTTCCGTCTTCGTGCTCGGCCGCGGGTAGTCTGCTACCGCAGAAATCTTAATCTCGCTGGGTTTCCTGAAACCTTGACCTACATTGTGACCCAAGTAGTCCACGGTCGCCCTTGCCAGGCAACATTTTTCGGCCTTTACGGTTAGTCCAGCTTGACGCAAAAGGCTCAGTACAGCTCTTAGATGTACCATATGGTCCGCCCATGAGTCGGAAAAAACCGCAATGTCATCTAAGTAAGGCACTGCGAATGTTTCACACCCCTTTAAAACCCTGTCCATGAGTCGGGAAAAACAAAATGGAGCATTTTTGAGCCCGAAACTCATCATTGTTGGCTGGTAGCTGCCCGTCGGAGTGACGAAAGCCGCGTATCTGCTGGCGCGTTCAGTGAGCGGTACTTGCCAGTATCCTCGAGTAAGATCCAGCGTCGTCACATATGCCGCTCTACTGACCTGTTCTACTCTCTCCTCGATATTCGGAATAGGATACACTTGATCCCTGGTGAGAGAATTTAGCTTTCGATAGTCTACCACAGGCCTAGGGTCTTTACCTGGAGCTTCTACTAAGATCATAGGCGAAGCATAATCGCTTTCCGAGGGTTTTATTACTCCCAATTCCAGCATGCGAGTTACTTCCCTATCCAGAATTTCTCTTTGCCTTGGAGAAAATCGGTAGCACCTTGATCGCACTGGCACGTCTGAAGTCAGCTCAATATCGTGCTCAGTCAAATCAGTTCTGCCTGGCCTGTCCACGAAGCAGGTCTCAAACTCTGTTATTATCTCGCCCAGATCGGACAGCTGGGATTTCTTTAGTTCTCCTCTCTGCTCTGTCTTTCTGAGAAGCTCCTGAGCGTTGCTTCCTTTTCCACTGAGGCAAATCAAGTTATCCCCCATCTCCTCGGGAAGGTTTAACGTTAGATTTACCACGGTTTGCTCCATAGCTAAGTCCTCTCGGTTTTCACTTAAAAGTCTCGTTAGATTACTAGACGCTGGCGGCAAGAGGTTACTCCCAAGGACGTCCTCATTCCGCGTCTCATCAAGATCACTTTCAAGTTGACTTATTTGAGATGCCTTGCTCTCAAAGTTTTCTGACCCACTGTCTTCCGCATCGACCACTGTTTTAGCTGTCGTTTCCTCCGCGGTGGATTTTTCTGGAATTAGCAGTGTAGCTAGTTCTCGCGCCTTTGAACGTGTTAAGGCTGGCACAACTCTGTCTCCGAAAAGGATGCCCCTCTTTCGCAGTAGCATATCCGATTTGTTGGAGAACAAATACGGATAGCACTTAGGAAGCTTTCCTGAAACGGCAGCCTCGGTTGTCAACTTGCCGAAAGGGCCCTCGATGACCACGTTCGCGATTGGCAAGCACACACTCTGTTCCTCCACTACCTGGCGGATCCACGCACACTGTCCTGTATAGTCGGAAGGCGACACATACACCGGATGGACAACATCCATCGTTGCGGCCGAATCGCGCAGTACCTTGCAAGGCTTCCCGTTGACTACTAGGTCATGCATGTAAGGTTCCAAAAGCTGCATATTTTCATCGCAGTCACTGACATACGAGAAAGCAATCTTTTCTTTCCGGCAGTTGACGGCAATGTGACCCTGCTCATTACACCTAAAGCATGTGAGCGGCTTCCTAGCCTCAAGCTTTTTCTTTGTGTTCTGCGCGTTGGTCACTTCCCCACTTTTCTCACTGCCGTCCTTTCTAGGGCGTTTGCCTGAAGAAGCCTTCCTTTCTTCGTTTGCAAATCTAGCAAAGTGCCTTTTCTGATGGTTATTCACTCTGAATTTGGGATTGCGGGGCCTATCCACTGCTGGGTTGCTGAATTGTCGGCGCGAAGCGTACTCCTCAATGAGTTCGGCAGCTTCAGTTGCCGACTTAATGTCGCCTCGGTCCTGTAACCAATTTCTTTCAATTTCTGG
This sequence comes from Amblyomma maculatum, assembly GCF_055883805.1. NCBI lineage: Eukaryota > Metazoa > Arthropoda > Arachnida > Ixodida > Ixodidae > Amblyomma > Amblyomma maculatum. The sequence continues at coordinate 16,769,328 of NC_139345.1, read as the reverse complement.
GAGGCAGTTATAAAACTGCTCCAAAAGAATTCGCTCGACTACAGCGTCCCTATCACTGTAGGAATCAGTGCTCTTTAGCCACTCGCCCAAATTGACTCTTAAATTGTATAGGAATTCAGGGTAACTCTCGTCCCTGGACCTAGTAGCGTTCCGAAAACGTTGTCTGAACGCCTCGGCGCTAAGCCTATACTTTCTCAGAAGGCAAGCTTTGACCTTCTCGTAGTTGTCCGCGTCCTCCTTGCTTAGCCGCGCGACAACCTCCGCTGCCTCGCAGGGCAGAACCGTCAATAATCTCTGAGACCACGTGTCTCGCTGGAAGGACAGTTTTTCGCAAGTTCGCTCAAAGTTAGCCAGATACAGACCGATATCCCCTGATATCACATATGGCTGCATGTACTTTGACATCTTGAAATCTGCCTCCTTGTTGAGACGAGGTACCGCTAGCTGGGGACAATCGCCCGACCTCTTGCTCAACTCTAGTTCTAATTTCCGGAGCTCAATTTCTAGCTCCAGCTTTTTTGCTTCTCTTTCAATTTCACGCTCTTTCTGCTGTCTGAGCTGTTCCTTTTTTTGACCGATGAGGTTCCATGCTTCACTGAGCTCCTCATCATCGGTTCCCAGATCAGTGATTGCCTTTATAATCAAGGGTTTTCGTGCCAAACCACTTGTATCAATTCCCAATTCCTCACACAATAGCAACAGGTCCGGTTTCTGCAGCTTTTGTAGGTCCATGATCGCTCCGAGTGTCGGCTACTTCCAAAACAACTGTGCAAACTACCAACCTAAAGGCGTTTCCACACTCTCTTTACCAGTTCTAAAATCTAACCCTGTTCTAGAACCTGGTCCACATCAGAAGAAAAGCCAAGCACTCACCCACACATGCGATCGATGTTCCGAGCTGCCCTCTTGGCCGATTGTTGCTCCTGCTTGTTGCTTGAGATGCCACCTCCGATCACAAGGTGTTGTGGCTTGTAGCTTCAGATCCACCTCCAATCACCAGATGTTGTGGCTTGTAGATTCAGGTCCCACCGCTGGTCACCAGTTGTCGTGACGCTGGGGCTATGTCGACCCGGCCTTCACTTGGTAGCGTGCAGAGACTCGGGGTTGAAGTAGGATTGAATCTTCGAAGTTGGTGAAATATGTACAAGCAGGTTTAATGGCACTTTGAGAAAACTTATTTACAATATTTACATGAAAAAGAAGGGTGCATTAACAAAATGGCAAGCGTAAAGAGTTCATAGCGAGAAGCGTCTTGGATGAGCCGTTTACCCAGGGCACAGAGCGACATTTCGTGCTCTGCAGCGTCCTTAAAACCCCCTATGTCCAGCCCCTCTCTGAAGATGCTGACCAACCAAATCCAGGGCACGCCCCTCAGGTATCGGCATCCAATCGAACACATCACTGCACTGATAGTCTGAAGCACTGACTGGTCCGGTATTCATTCGTTGGGCGTGATCACTTGTTGGCGGGAAAAGCTTGGGAACGGCGAGGAGAGGAGGTACATTTCTATTCTTCAGCAAAGAAACCACAGGCTGGTTCTGACAAGGGGTTTTACTTCTCAGAAACCCGAGTGCACGTGGCGCCGCATAGGGCTCCCAACATTGTCCCTTTTCGACAATTGCAAATCTTTCCTGCATTCCCGGGAAATCACTTAATGGCCGTATGAGTCATGCTCCTTTCTTGTCCTGCACGTCAGCGGACATGTCACTCTGTCGTCTCCTTTGGATAGGAGGCATTCATCACTGGAGGATAGCACTTCTCGACTGGAAGGGTGAACAAAAGAAAGCACTTCCTGCTATTTCCCGCAGGGGGACGTTTCTTTGTGTTTTTCCAGACGTTCTCTTGACAGGGTCAATTTGGCATTTGCAGGCCTCCACAAAGCAAAACAGGCTTACAAAACAGGATTCCTGGAAACAGGCTCACTTAGAGCCATTGGACCATCACCACATATTCACAATACTTTTCCATGCCCACAGGCGAACAATAGAGCGCGCAAATGCGGATGCACGGTCGTAACAGTGCCGCTGATTCGTGATGACGGGTGACTGAGCAGACGAAACTACCCAACTATACTAAGTTCAGCTCACAAAAATGCTGCACTATTAACGGAACGCGTATATCCACAAACGCGAAAGATAAGCTATAGTGAGCTTCTACTATGCGCCATTTTTGGTCTTTTTCAGAGATCCCTGGTTCCTAAATAGCTATCCACTGGAGCCAAAAATCCCATATTTACCGAGAACATTATTACATTTAGATGCCACTGGAGCAACCCTGCTGAAGTCTGACCACAAAAAGTGACGCTAACAAGCAAATCGAACCAAAGGGTCATTTTATGCGCTCATTATTTTTGCTCTATTGTTGTCAACAACACTGGACTACTCATAACGCGCACGCACGCACGCACGCACGCGCACACACACACACACACACACACACACACACACACACACACACACACACACACACACACACACACACACACACATATATATATATATATATATATATATATATATATATATATATATATATATATATATATATATATATTTCTTTTTTTGATGCACATATTTCTATTTCGAATGAATGGCAAATTGTTATTCTAACTTAAGCGGGACGACGATATGGATCGTGCATACATCGTGAAACACGGCCAGTTGCCGCGCAAGCGTAAGACCGCGGTTATACGCAATGGTTTCGAAGGTCCCTCAAAGACACTGGTTCACATCATGTGCATCTCATCCACAACAGTTAAGTGAGCAAAGAACACAGCGTGCAGCTGCGTAGCCAGATCTTTCGTTCTTTCAATTTTTCATTTTTGAATTGTGACGAAGGACAGCAGGAGAGTTACCGAGAGCGGAGGCATCGGTAGGACTAAATGAGAAATGGAGAATCCGCGTGACGGTCGTCGGAAATGCACATTTCTTAGATGGACGCTATAGAAGATTCCATCCAGTTATGGCGGCCACTGGCCAGGAATTTTCTTTTTCGTTTCGTTTTCCCCGCAACGTCTGGCTCATTGACACGTGTTCGGCAGCAAGAGACGCGTTTATCGCCAAGAAAAGTGAATTTAGAAAATCTCTCCATCGGTTCGTTAAAACTCGTAACGTCCTTCACGAATAGGACGGATTGCCACCGATTTTAGGCGAGGCAGTGTACCTTGTAGCGTCTGCGATCCGCACCGGAAAGCCGGTATGGACCCTTATATTCTACTTCATCAATGAAAACTATAAGAGATGTTCGCTTCATTAAGAGCAATGTGGCCTTGCTTTAACGCCACAGTGCAGCAATCGGAGCGATCGATCATACTTTGACCTGTTCCAAGCGTCTGAGCTTCCCTCTCTTTTCGCAAAATAATGGCGTGAAAGAGCCCACCGCGTAGAGTAGAACGCCACCCCAACCCCCACCTGAAAATCACTTCAATAAAATGTGCCTCTCCCTCCAAACTTGTTCGATTTATGTACTGCCTTCAGTGACGCAAGACGCGGAAGAATATATCAAGAATCGTGTCTTTGGGATATATACTTTCACGACGGTACATTTCCAGTATGAGCTTTGCGTAATTCCTCGTAGCTCGTCTGTCGATCTTGTTATTACGCTCCCTGGCTATTGTTAAGAATGCAGCAGCAGCGAAGGTTTGTTAGCTTTTTTTTTTCTTTTTTAACAAATATCCCCGACGACATCAGACTTCGGAAGCAATAACACCGGCAGAGCGTATACGACACCCTTGGATATTAATGCGAAAGCATTCTCGTCGGCAACGAAACCCGGCTACAGCGTTCTAGTTCACGGTAAAGAAAAAATGGTGTCCAGCAGCCCAGCGACGTCCCAGCCACATGACCTCACCAGGGAATTTCAAACAGCCCAGTGATTAAAACATGACACCCAATGTCAGGTTTTATTCCCGTTAGGGTAAGCGATGCACGCTGGGTAATCCGTCAAATTGTCGACAGCAGACTGCGGGCAGCACAGCCACGCTGAATAGACCTTGTCGTTTTCGAAGATCCACGCTTACGTGCGTGCAAGATGCGAGTAGAACTTGAGTAATGTATGTGTCGACGCTGTGCTCGACAAATGAAGAAGTGCAAAGCAGTGCGGCGCGGACCTGTTCTAGCTACGCGCGGAAGACGTCTGGACCTGTGGCCGCCCGTCGATATCGCCAACATTCATGATTTCTAGGTCTCTAGTCTGTCGCCCTGTGCGAGCCATTCGCGTCGGAGTCGGATCATCTCGCACTTGTGCAGACGTATTTTCGAATCGTGAAGAATCAGCCGCCGGCTTGTCCGATCACGCCAGCATCGTATGCGCGCATTACGTAAACATGTAAACGAGGCTGGAAGCTTGGGCGAGTTGGTGGCGGTCTTCTTGCAACATAGCGCTGTGTCCTTGTCTGTTTAGCGCTATGTTGCAATGTAAACGAGGCTTTGCGGCAGTGTCGTGCTATAGTGAACTACAATACTTTACACTGTAGCCGTGCTGCACGGTCTGCTGCCAACGACAAAAACATGGCTGTTTACCCAGCATGCATCGCTTCATGCAAGCTCCCTACAGTACGTCAGTGTAGTCCGCCTTCCGAATGCTAAAAAGGCCTAATGACTAGGCCACGCGCAAGCTTGTACGCTTTGTAACTAGGGGCAAACGTATGTCGTGTGACCAATGAACCTCACAATATTATGTCACGATGAGACATTGTGCTTTTGCAATAATGCATTTTTTTTTTTCTTTAACAACTCGGAACTGCACTTTCAGTAGTCGTGCGTTCTTCGCACGACGCTCAGCCACTGCTCTCCTCGTCGACACTTGCAAATCACGTTTGCAAATGTACATAACGACCACTAAGTGCGTTCAGACGTTTCTCTCTTTTCAGTATAACCTTTATATCATTTATGCGCGCTTTAACAAAGAAATGCCGTAAAATAAACCAAGCGTCAGACTCAATATCCTACGTTTCATTCGTTTGTTTTTCATAACCTAAAGGGGGAAAAAAAATGTAAAAGCTAGCGGCGCAGCTTGACACTCCACCGGCATTCGTAAGCAGCAAAACTCAATTTCCTTGTATAAAAAAATAATAATATATCAAAAGCATTGAATTGGCACAAAGATTGCCCCACGAGAGCATTTTATCGCAGGTGTGTAATTAGATGTTATCTTTGGACCTAAAGCTTCTTCCTTTATAATATGTGCCATCTGGAACGTTAATCAGAAGCAACAGCATGCAACAAGCTTGGCAGCAGTTCAAGTTCATAAACATCGAATAAATATTGTTCAAGCTGCATGAAACACGTCTGTCGCGTCGTGGCTGCATTAGGAACGTTAAGACATTTACCGCACCAAGCTGCAGCCACAACAGTCACTCTTTGCAAAGGAAAAGGAAACGAGCTAAACAACCGACTTAGCACTGCGAAAAGAACAAATTCAGCTTTCGGGGATATGTCTTAAAGGTTAAGCAACTGTGGATATTTTAGGATACTTTTATGAACACATCGATATAAATGGTCTAAGCCTGTGATGCGTAATGACAAAATTTTGCTTTTGAAGTTCGTCTTTTGCGCACAATGAGTAATAACGCCACTGCCGCGAGAGCATTTGCGGATATATTGTGTTATAATGTAAGTTGAGCAATATGTGAAAAATTTTCATTAAAAAGCTCTTTTCAAGAATTTTAACCAAAGTTTGCGCGAAAATCACAGGCATTACCCAAAAACAAAAGGGGGTTTTCGGTTTCAAAGAAAAACAGCCAAAATGGCTTCAAGGTAAGTTTCAAGTTCAAACAATGTTGATGTGATAATCCGGATATACCGATTGATGACAGCGATTGATGATAACGATTCTTTAGCACGTGTCGATGAAATAAAAATGCCTCTGACTGATGTGCGCGTAAGAGTGGAGTATCATCATCAGCGCTATTTAGTCACCGGCAGGGGCCGAATTACGCTACGATCACATCACAAAAACTGTCACAAACTTGTCGATCATCCCCCGCTCCAATTGGTCGATAGTTCCGCCGGTCAGAATCGACCAATAGGAGCGAGGCTAGCCAATCGGTTCGCGACATATTTGCGACAGATTTGAGGAGTGATCACAGCGAAATTCGGGCTCAAATCTACATCAGCTGACACAGGAAAATAATACTGAAAATGAAGCTTGGTTGCATGATTGCGGCTGCAAAACTCACAATTAGTTGTGGCAGCACACATCCATGGACGGCTCGGATGACTAGGTGGAGAGAAACATTCGTTTGCAGTGGTGTTTTCTTCGAAAATTTTTCTGCTGTGCGACGTATAAGCACGTTGAAGAACCCTGGTAGTCTGAACTAATTCGCCACCCTTACTGCGGCGTTCCTGAAAGCCATGGCACGTGCCGCTGTGGGACGTTAAATGCGTTAAACCCAACATACCCCAGACGGTCATTATTATGCGGCGCCAAGCTTAAAGCAAGTATTTTGCGTCTTCATGTTGAGTAGCTGATGTCATGCGCGCGCAATATTGGCAGGTTGTCCGAAGGAAAATAACAGTGGCCAGTTCTTTCCTTTCGTTCTTTCAGGCTTTTCAGCTAGCCTGTAAGGATAGCCGCAGTTAGCTCCACAAACCTCATGACTTCTACGGCTCGCGGGTAAGTCCAGGTTGCCTCGGCCAGCCCGCTGAGCTGCCGCCACTACATGACCTTAGCTAGATCTTGTATCTGCGTCAAGTGATTCGGAAGATAAGCAATGCCGGTGTACAGCGACAACAGATGCACTCGTCGGTTCTCTCCTCGCATATGAGTTACTATGCCAACTATTCCTCTTTGCTTTTTATATAGTGGCTTTGAAAGACATTGGGCTGCGCTCCTTAGCGTCGTCCGCCAAGAGTGGTCTGCCGGCGTAGACAGACGCGCTGGTAAAACATGGAGTCAAGATTGTAACAGGACGCTATATCTCGTCAATGGTTGCACATCATCCCGCCGAGACACGCCAAGAGCAAGAATGAAATTAGCACTTATACGAAAATTAGCAAAGAAAAGAAGGTGTACAGAAGAAAAAAAGCGTGTCTGAACATTATCGTAGGGCACAAAGGAAGGGCTTAGCTGTACATTGAATTTTTTTTTTTTTTCCTCTGTTGTATATATCTTCGTTGCGACAAACGTTCACTTACCCTCAAGTAGCTTGACAGTCACTTTCCTCGCTCCCACCACTGTAGGAAAGCATTGCTTAGGAAGTCAAACCAAAGCTGACTTCGTACATTCTGAGTTTCACGAACGCAGATAAATCCACGGTAAGCGTTCCACTGCACTATCCAACGAACTTCGCTGTTGCGAGGTGCAGCGACCACGAAATAACCACCTCGGGACGATGACAAACTCTTGACCGCACGAAAAGAGCTGCGCCTTTCAGTGACGCTGCCGTTTGACAAAACGCGAGGCGGAGCACTGCTCCACCAACTGCAGCAACGCGCGGCTCACATGTGGGACTCCGGCAGATTCCGTCAGAGGCTAGCAAGGTGCTTGGGGACTTTGTTGTAGACTTTGCGTGCCCGCCAGCAAAAGAAGCGGTAACCTAGCGCCATCTTTTCCTGTTGTAGCAAAGCACCGTGAATAAGACACCCTACCGTGAGCAAAGCTTACAAATTTTTTTTTCTCTTTTTATACGTACAATAATTGTTTACACTAAGTTTTTTAGTGAGACAAAAAATTTTTACCAAGTAATTTGTAACCATTGTAAAAGTGTTAAATATTTATGTAGCTATCCGTTTCGTTAATAGATGGCACAATCAAACTTACTGAAGCAGTACTAAAATGCATGCATTGTTATCTACAACTCCCGAGCCATTTGGAGCAGCGGAGTTGGATACAAGGATACCTTGGTGGTTAGCGGCGTCCGACAAAGGTCAACCGGGCACATTTCTTACGCGCTGCTATCCTTGTTTTCTGTGTGCTTGCCTTTGAAAGGCAATGGCTTTCTCTCTTCTGCGGATTAGTAGATACGTCACTGTAATCCCAGGCGTACCGAGTACATCGTGCGGAAATGTGGTCGCGAGGTGCACGGTACAGATGCAACATTTGGCCGGTATGAAGACGAAAGCATTCAGGGAACGTGTTCAAAAACCGAAGCCCTTCCCATATGAAACCAAGACTATGCGCTGCTGGCGCTTTCTTTTCGACTCAACGCTGTCCCGCTTCGATGAGAATACAAGGATGATAGTAGTAGAAGGGAACATCGGAAGCGGCAAGTCAGCGCTAGCCAAGACCATTGCCGAAGAGTTCGAGCTGAAGCACTTTGGGGAGCCTAGTTTCGACCAGTTATATGTGGACGATTACGGCTTTGATTACCGTACCCTCGATCATCTCCTTCCACCGTCTTGTCGATCGTGTGATATCAAAACTTTTTACGAGGACCCGCACAACATCAATGTGGCTAGTATGCAATATAATATGTACATGTTGAGGTTTGAGCGGCACGTTGACGCCCTCGTCCACATGCTCAACACTGGTAAGTTGCATTCGTAGGTTGGCCCTCTCGTACCGCGGCGATGTGGTGGTTCGGTAGCACCACTGGCATGAGATCTTGACCAAAGTGGCGCAGTCAACACTTGCCACTGCCCCTTCTGGTGTTTAAATGAAGAAAGAAACAAACAGAAAAGATTGTTTCCTCTATATTTTCGCTCCTTTATTAAGCGCACACTGACCTATGTATCGGGGCCAAAATTGAGCGTTGAAGTCCTCATCCGAGGCTGTTTCTAACATTCTGCAGTATACCGATAAGTGTGATCAGATCCGCAGTACAGGCAGCGTAGAGCCAATATAGATTCGATCCCTTTTTATGTCATTCACCATTTGTTGCAGCTGTGTCTCCCATGCACTCATCGAAATGATATGCAGAGCCCAGTCTAACAATCAGTTTATAAATAACTGCAAGTAGCTATCTTGACCTAGCCCTGGTAAGCTTGCTCACCCACAATAAAGCTCATTATAATCTTGGTTGAATGTGCAAGGACTGATCCTCGGGCTTCACACTCGTACCCTTGGAACCACGATGCCATCTTAAGCTATCCAAACAACCGCTTCTTCAGCGCCACTCGCAATCTGCCCTGGTGCGCTTTGTCAAAGGGATCCTGCCATTTTCAGGGGCACGGACGACTATGATGTAGAGGACTGGCTGTCCTCCTACGACCGGGTGAGCGCTCACAACTGGTGGGACAACAGCATGAAGCTGACAAATATTGTCTCCTACTTGACGGATGCTGTGAACCTCTGGTTCAAAAACCACGAATCAGACTTCGCCACCTGGTCCACTTTCAAGGTCATCTTTATTGACATCTTCGGGCATCCGGCCGTGCGCAAACTTCGCGCTGAGCAGTGTCTTTGCTCTCGCTCCCAGCAGGTTGATGAAAGCTTCACCAGTTGTATTGAAGACGTCCTCAACCTATGCAAACGCTTCAGTGCGTCAGTGACAGAGGCTGACCGCATCAAGCATGTGCTCAAGGGCGTTGAGGATGACGCCTTTCACATGCTTGTGGCCAAGAGCCCAACCTGCGTCAGCGAGATCGTCAACCTGTGCCAGAGTTAGGATGAGCTGCATCGAGGGCGAGTCTTCTCTCGGTTCTCTCATGACCCAGATCCAGCAGCTTGTACATGAGGAGGTCGCTAGGCAGCTGTTGCTGCTTCCCTCTGTTCAAATCTAACACCAACACTTCTGCACATGATCCGGGAGCAAGTGTCCGAGGCCATGCCGTCAGTTTTTCACCCGCCTCCTGTTGCTGTGCCTCCCGTTGCAGCGCCTCCTGTTGCTGCACGTTTTGTTGCAGTGCCGCTTACTTACGCCTAAATAGCCCAACAGTCACCGCCAGTGTTTACTCCTTTTCAGTCTCCCCCTCGAGCCATTCCCGCTCCTCGTGCCCCCAATGTTTCCAACCATGGTGAACAGCAGACAGCTTGCCGATTTGCTACGCCTGTGGCATCGCTAGACATGTGAGGTGTCACTGCCGCCGCCACATCATACCTTTTTTGACAAAGCTGACCACTGAGCATATGTTTAAGACCCTCCTCGGCATTTTACCCAGTACCTGCACCAAGATCATAACTAGCTTTATTGTAGGGCGAGCTCCTTACTAGGGCTAGGTTAAGATAGCCGCTTGCAGGTTCTGGCTCAATCAGCTGGTGCTCGCGTCTCGTGCCGGCACGCTGGTGCCAGGTCATCTTCTTTTAATACAAGGTCTATTTTACACTCACAAGCTGCCTCGGAAACCAGTCATCTTTTTCTAATACATGGATCTTAGTAGCCTTATGAAGCTCAAACTGTTCATATAACTGCTAGTGCTGTCACTATGTGCTGGACTCTTTTAGCAGCACAAAGGAAAGCCCACATTTGCCAGTCTGCCGTTCATTTTCACGAAAAACTATATCTGGAGTTTGTGGGCGATTCCTCTGCCCGAGGGATGCGCACGACAAATACACAGCGGGCCGTGTAACAAACATCTTTAATCTCACGTCAGTGTGGGTGTCGTTCAAGGCGGTGCGGGGTCGTCATCCGGAAGAAGCAGGAACGAAGAGAGCGAGATGGTGGCGCGTGCCTTTTTTTATAGCCGCCTCGCGCGGGACCGGTTATCCCCGAACGAGCGAGGAGAGGGAAACAGGCAGCGCGCAAGGAGTATTGGGAAGTGGCGCGGCCTTTGAATGCGCGGCGTGCCACGGGCCCTACAGATATGTAGCGCAGGACCCCACAAGTTGCGCGGGGTATCTTGGCAACTGATACTGTGGAACAGCTTGCTTCTAAATTTGTGGTCTTTTCCAGCATATGAGAATCCTGGCATAGCTGTGCAGTATGTTTATGATAGCTCCATGGTAAAATAAGGCAGATGTTTTTTTAATGGAAAGACGTGCATAGTGTTTTGCACCTAGGTAAAGGGAACAACTGCTATGAAAATGTTAGGTGTGAAGTTAATAAGGGAAGCGTGCAGAGTGCGTCAGAGAAATAAGTCGAGTTAATGACGCTCGAGTGGAAATCGGGAGGAGATGGGCAGGGCATGTAGTGTGAAGAGAGTATAATCGATGGTCGAAAAGGGTAAAACATTATATACCAAGGGTAGGAAGGAGTAGCAAGGGGTGGCAGAAAGTAAGGTGGGCAGATGAGGTTAAGAAGTTTGCAGAGGTCAATTGGATGCAGACAGCACAGGGCCGGATTAACTGGAGGGAAATGGGAGAGGCCTTCGCCCTGCAGTGGGTGTAGTCCAGCTGATGATGAGGAAAGGAAACCACAAACACTAGCCTGCAAGCACTCGAGCGACTGCCGTAAAGGCGGTGGTCCCTGGTTCGATTCCCGGATCGGGACGAATTTTTCTGTAACTACGAAGTTTCTGAGGAAGCTGTATAGCTTTCCTTTGTAGCCATATGGCTGCGCTTGGGTGGGTGCCAATGAGTAATTCCTCCCTTATTACAAATTTACTCCACCTTGGGGATTCCCCTAAATATTCGATCAACACCTTTCCCACTTTGAGTTATAGATCAATTCGCTTTCGCCCTGCCGTCTGATCTGCTGACCGTCCTGTTTAGCTCAGTCGGTAGAGCGACTGCCCCGGAAAGGCGGTGGTCCCAGGTTCGATTCCCGGATCAGGACGAATTTTTATTTAACTACGAAGTTTCTGAGGAAGCTATATAGCTTTTCTTTGTAGCCGTATGGCTGCGCTTGGGTGAATGCCAATGAGTAAATACTCCCTTATTACTAGCCTGCATAGTTTTTCATAACTGTTTATAATGAACTGATATTGCATTCAGAACTCCTGTACACATGTAGCTGCGACAGGAGTGTATTCAGCATGCTCACGATGCAGTCGATAACACTTTTTTACTTTGTTGTTATAGTATACATGATGCTGTAAAACACACAGAAGCCAGACAGGGTCACGGGGCAAATATTGAAGAGACTTTGAGCTCTGAGCTACGCATTAGTTACTCGCCCCAAATGTATCAACTCCTGAACTGCCTTACAGGAAAAAGTTCTAGGCAAGACAACCAGCTTTGTAAATATGTCATACCATGTGGGTGCTGCAGCCACTTTGTAAAGGAAGGTATGGAGCAGTCAAAATGGATGGTAAAAAGCAAATGTGCAAACAGAAGGTGCACATAGCCAAAGCAGTATGGAGATGAACACATCCAACACATGGTTGCGTCTGCATCTGCAGTGTTGCAGCATGCCCAGTGCCTGTGACCTACATTTACTTTAGAATTAGCTGAGAGGCCATCGTTTTTATTCAGCATTAAGTCAGTTATCTTTGTTGGTTTCCTTGTTTTCATTCCACCATTTCTTTTAATGCCTAGGCCAAGGAGTTGTCTTGGAGCGCAGCTGCTACTCCGATTATGTCTTTGCCGACACCATGCACAAGTTTGGCTACATCTCAGACAATGGTGAGAAGTGGATTTACCAAGATATTCTGTGTGGAGACAGGTCCATTTCATTGCAGCCTGGAAGATGTATCACAAAGGCCGGCACTACACACTCCCTGACCTGCTGAAGCCACAGTTGATCATTTACCTCGATGTCCCCAGTGACATCTTGCTTCAGAGAATCCGTGAGCGAAACCGTGTAAGTGGTCAAGGCCTTTAATGCCTGGTGCACTTTAAACCATTTTAGGTGATTGAAAATAATCCAGAGCACTCCACTACAGCATGCCACATGGGCCACAGGTTTGCTTTGGTGGATAAAATCTCGTTGCCCTGCCCAAACTCGCTCTCTAAAATAATGGTTTGCTGTTTCCATTTCTTTACTTCGTTGACATTTAGAGCCACATGCTAGCCGTGGTGTGGTGTACAGTATATCCTTGTGCTACATTCATTGAAGCCAAATAGAAAACAGTAGTAGTGCAGTTGTTTAAGATGACTTATGTAGCTGTCTCAATTTGGATTGGTTTGGTTTATGGGGTTTAACGTCCCAAAGTGACTCGAGCTATGAAAGACGTGGTAGTTGAGAACTCCGGAAATTTCAACCACCGGGGTTCTTTAAAGTGCACTGACACTGCACAGCACATGGGGCACCTTGCTTTTTGCCTTCATCGAAAAGCGGCCACCGCGGCCAGGTTTCAATCCCGCACCCTTGGGTACAAAACTAAAGTACCCTAACCACTGCACCACCGTGGTGGGGCATAGCCGTCATGCTGGTATGCTTAAAACAGAGTACGGGGCAATATTTTAAATGTATCGCAGCTGCGGTTTACAGTGATAATGCTATTACAGGACATCATGGCCACTTTCAAAGCTTGAAATCAATTCAAAATGACTAGCAGAGAAGTGCTGTATCTTATGAAGTGGGGCCAGCAGAATGCCTATTGCCTGAAGAAACTGTTTACAGAAATACCAACTTCATTACAAAGGTAGGCTAGTGCTGTGAGAAACTGTGCTGGAAAGAGGGACCAACCTGTGTTCAGCTTGCGAAAAAGAAATTAGATGACTGTCTTGTTTACTAAGATTAGAGAATTCAATTTTGTAGACAATTCTTTTATGCTCCTGAAAGCAGATGACATGCAGAGTGACAGGAAACAGTGCACCACGCCATTTCAAGGCGTGTTTCATTTTCGAGTTATTTCATTGTATTTTCTTTTTGCACCTCCTGAGGCCGCTCCTCGAGATGGCAGTTTGGGGGGAGTTCCAATTTGACCCTGTATTTTATTTTTTTTACTTTTGCTTAACAAAAATGGCTTTCACCATGGATTTCCTACATTTAGTATTATATTTACTCAGTGCAGCAATCTTATCTATTTAAATAATTCCATCATCCTTTTTTTTTTATTACCTCAGGGCATTAAAGGGTATGTTATGATGTGTGAAGGGCATAGTCAAATAAATGAAAAAAAAAGGCTAGCTGATCTAATAGTTAATCAAGTCTAGGAGGGTTTTTTCTTAGTGCTGCTAACTTGATGTTTGGGATATTCACTAATGGAACGGTGCAAAGACACAATCACAGGAAAAGAAGAATAGAAAGAGCAGTTACTACCAACTGAGTATCAGTATATTGCCAAAGACACCGCCTTTTGTACGCCACTGAACATCAGATATAAAACATTGCAAAGAATAATAACAATAGATTATTGCAACAAAAAACCAATGACATGATGTGTTAAAGGAAATGCATATCACAGCTAAAATGAGGCACAGAAAACCGAATCCCGATAAAATGGCTCATTGTCAGAAACTGCACATGGTCATCAAAGCCAGAACATGGCTTTAAAAAGAACTATTGTCACTGATGCCTGCAGAAGAGAAACTTTACATTGATGTTTGTTTCACAGCTTTTATTTTTTGCAAAATCACATCTTGTAATGCTTTTTTCATCATTCTGTTGGGTCTTCTACTGGAGGTTGACACTTAGCAATGAAGGAGCAATAAGTCTGAATCACGAGCGCCTCACCTTAGTATAACATACTTGTCCCACTTGTAAGCAAAGCAACATTAAGTGACATGGGCCATTGGACAGATATATTTTCTTTGTGAGGTGTGCACATTTCCATCCTTGCACATTCTCTCTGTGCTGCCTTTTGCGTGATCAGAGGTCTTTTGTGCATTCCACGCACAACACCACATTGTCATATGTCATTCACATGTACTCGGCCGGAATAGGTTGAGAGAGGCCTATTGGCAGTTAACGAAGTGAGCAGGTGTAATTTTGCGGGTAATACTTTTCTTTTTATTCTTCTAACATTATGATCAATTTTAGCTAACTAACATAAAAAAAAGGCATATGAGACTTCTTGTCTTCTCTATGATGAATGTTGTAATAGCGATTTCACTTCAGTCATTCTATTTCTTAAAGGCCCCAGGATGGAGGGCTACATCATGGGTAGGAAGCATTATAAGAGTGCTTTTATAGCATATTTTTTTACACTTTCAATCAACTTGGATGAGCAGATGATAATAGCAATGTCACTCTGAATGCCATTCCAGTCTGTAGCTGCACAGAGAAAGAAGGGATTCAAAAAGGTAACGGCTCAGGACAGTGGTAGGGCAAATAGTAGTTGATGACTGATGCAGGGTGATATGCGTGCTGGGGGAAGAATATAAAGTGCTGCGTGCGGGGCTGCTGAAAATCTTATGGAACAAAGAAAGGTTGGAAATACATGGTGACAAACCGGACGCTGTTTTTAGGCCGGAGATGCAGATGCCATGAGAATACAATGCGTGGATGAACCTGGCAGTGTGATTTTGGACAGACTAAGAGCATTAATAATGTAATCTTGAAGAGGACTCTAAACGGATGATGCAAATTCTAGTTTAGGCCGGACAAGTTACTTATAGGCTAATATGATGGATATTAGTGCTATCTGCCATTAACAAGCTAGAAATCATACCCTAAGTTATGAAAATAAAAGCGACACCTGCAGTTGCATTGGTGTATGTGTTTGTTGCTTACTGGATACTATCAGTCTTTGTTATGTCATTGCCGGTGTTCCTCAGCATCACATCTTGCTGATTGTTATAGGCTGCTTGAATATCTTTTGCAGCCAGAAGAGGTGAACACAAAAGTTTTGACAAAGGCCTACCTGGACGAAATCGAGTCAGTGTATAAGCAAAATTACCTGCGCTCTGTGAGGTGAGTGTAGTTGCGTTTCTGTGTCAAAGCATTAGTTTTGAAAGCTGATTTTTCTTTCACTCTTTGACTGCGTTGGGTATGTCATTGTGTGACTCGCACTTGCAAATGTTCTGGTGTCTCATGGGGTCCTGAGATGCAAATTCAGCATGTAATTTTTATTTTTAGGCTGCATTATGGGGGGGGGGGAACTAACAATTCCCTGACACCTGATAAGAGAGCTAGAAGCATATAAATTAATGCTTGAATCTGCTCTAGAAATGCTCACTTCAGGACAATGTGCCGAAACATGGCAACAAGTTGATAGTGATAATGAGATGAAGTACATGGACATGATATCTGTACAAAGATCTGTCCTGGATTTTGTGTAGGTTGACAGAGCATGCAGTTGAAATAGTTTAAGCCCTTGAAAGACTAGATATTCTAGCAGTACTATTAACAGGATGGACGTATAGAAACAAGGCTAGTGCTAGACTTAGGGTTTGGCAAATCCTTAATGGTGGTCCTGTTTTTCATGTGTTTGTCCTTTTCCTGTAGCACTAGAAGTCATGCTTATTTGACAGCTATATATCAATCGAAAACTGCTCCAGGTCGATAGCAGAAACTGCTCACAGTACTTCATTTACAAAGACATAGTGCTCCTTGGCACGTCAAAGTTTGGTATAGATGGTAATGCAAATTCTGCAAGTGTTCACTTATGAGTAAATCTGGCGCAGCCAAGTATACAAGAGTTCTCAACAGTTGGAATTTTTAGACTGTCTTCCTCGAGTATTGTTCAAGCTTGGTGTATGACGAAATATATTTATTTTTGTGATAACGCAGTCATTTTAATTTTAACTTCATTTAATCACAGGACAGAAACTGAGCTGCTGATGTATGACTGGTCACACTTTGGAGATGTTGAAATGGTAAGAGGTTGCCAAATAATTCCATGTTTTCATTGAGAATCCACTGTGGTGTGACAGCTAATGGCTATACTTCATTCAAGTTTTATGCAAGCAGGTTTGTGTGTGTGTTTCTCTTGTGTTTTTATTTTAAGCCACTCTGAATAGGACACATATATGATTAAGGAAAATCATAACTTTGCAAGCAAACATACTGTGCCCACCTTATAAATGCTGAGGTGAGCTTCTATTATCAGTTTGTTAGCAGCAAACACCAGTAGCCTCAAATAAGGAGCTCATAAGACAAGGTCGGAGGGGAGCAGGTGCACAGAGAGTACCAAAATTGTGCTGTCGTCTTCTGAAGTCTGGTGTGCTTCATTTACTTTACAGGGACAGAACACTGGAATTTAGGTCTCAAATTTTTTTCGCCGCATCGGGAGGATTGATGTTTAAAACGTTCGATTCCATAGTGTTGTTGGTATAAACCCTGTAGAAAAGCTTTACCGATAATTTTTTAATTAGTGCATGTGCCCATTTTTATGTAGTCCGATGCTCGAAACCATGAGCAGCGGCCACGACGACTATTGGTGGCGACAAAAAAGACGTACCGAAAACAAATGTAAATTTTGCTCGCTAGACAGCAATTAGAAATTTTTTTGCTTAGAGTAATGTCCTTTTAAGTTTCACACTCAAGACTGTTACGGCGAAATAATGCACGCCTCGTCGGCGAAAGTTTTTGTGTGCACTGTCATCGCTTCATTCACAGAATTCCAAGCACCGTGGCGCCATCTAGTGGCAAAACCTGGAAGCATCCCTCTCGCAGTGCGAAAAGAGGGCTGGTTTTTATTTAAGGATGCAGTGCAGAGAGCGCAGAATGTTGTAAGTAATGACAAGCACTCTTAGAAGAAATAAGAACAGTGCGCACTTATGAAAATCAGCTATATTTTGCTGACATGTCACGGGGGGTACTAAGCCGAAAGTAATAGGGTTTCTCCGCTATACTCCGTTTCATACATCAAGTGCAACACTACCAAAGCTACAGCTCTTGTTTGCGCTCTCCGCATCCGCTATAAAAAATAGTGCCTGCTCTTGACGAGAGAAAATAATAGTTGCTTTGTCTGCAAGCTAAATACATTTTACATTTGTCATCAACTTCATAAAAGTACCTTTTTTAGGGAGAAAAGGTCGGATTCGGCTAATTTGTATGTTTTTTTATGTCGTTTTTGTTCGTGCCGCGTTTTGCTGCCTCGCAACCTTGCCAGCTGTGCCACCAGATGGCGCTGGCTGTGCCCTCCGCGCTGCACATCTCTTTTTGAGAAAATGGTTCTTTGGTGCGCATTTTTTCTATAAGATCCGCTCTGTGAAGATGTCTAAGCATGCGAAGCATGTTATTGCAAACGTGTATGCTCGGAATAGAGCCCGTTTTGGCAGGAACCACTCGCCTACAGAACGAGTGCATAGTGATACGCCTCCTATTTTTTTTCTTGCGGACTACTTGCATAGCTTTCGCTGCGTTGCACCTGATGTATGAAACGGAGTATAGATAGCGCCTCAGTTGTTTTTATGCGATTTTCAATGGCAAATTAAAATTGTAAAGCCTCTTTTCTTTGAAACTGTAGTGCTCGATCTGTACTAAATGGGACAAGGTCCTTTCATTTCCACCATAATCTCATGACATATTTTGGCCAGTGTTCTTTCTGTCCCTTTAAAAGAATGCCAGCTCTTATGCTCTTAGTGTGTTCACTTGACATTCAGAGCTGGCTAGTGCTTTGCACCCTGTGGAAATTTTTGATTATGCAGTCAGATTGCCGAATTGAGCAGCCAGAATTCCTTAATAAGTTATGTGCTTGTTTGTAGAAAAAAAAATTTGGCATGATCTCACTCGGGAGTTGTTGTTGTATGTCCTCCGTCTAAGTGCAGTAAAGAAAGGGACACTCATTATTTCGGTTAAAGTATCAGTTTATCTCCTTTCAAACGTCCCAGATGTGGTGCTTGACCATCTCTGATTTCTCTAAAAACATTTTGTGACACCTGTGAGTATAAAGTGTAGAAATGTGCTTGGTAGTTTCTGATGAAAATAATTTTTTTATCGTTTGAGCACGTCTTGAAACATGAAGCTTTGTGTGAATGTGGGCATTAGAAGAAAAAAAAAGAACATTAAGCATACAGTAAGCATATATGACTGGATTTACAATTTTTCTTACTTCTTCGTGTGCTCCTTTACAGTTCAGTGTAATCTACACATGAAAATATATTTTCTTCTAGTTTCGTATTTATTTCTATATGAAGCACTTTAACTCTTTCCCTACCGTGAGCAAAATGGCTGTTTTCTGTGGGTTTGAGTATATTTTTTTTCTGTAAAAACTATCGTGGTCTAAAATTTTATACAAGACACGAAACGAAAGCTAAATAGATTTGCTTTTTAGGCATATATCTTTGAATATTAAGTTTTTGGTTGTAATACACAATATAATTTCCTCAAAACCAGATTTCAGTAAAATATTGAGCAAAACTTGACGAAATGCACTTGTAAATAACGCAAGAAAATTTTAAAAATATTTCGAGATATACAAAATGCAGAGCATTGTATTGGCCACTCCCTGTAAAAAAATAAAAGTTCAGTATTGAATAGTGTTCTTGACGCAAAATGAGCAATCAACGAGGGTCGCTGCAGAGCGCCATGCCGAAACGGATGCGCGGTTTCCTTCTTGGGAAAAACGCCACTCCCTGTTTTGTGGGAGGCAAGATATTGTGCCCAAATGATGTTGACACCCTGGGAATGAGATAAACGACACCAGAAACACAAACAAAACATCCAGAGTACGTGAACTAATCCAGAGCGCTCCCAGATGCATGAAAAACAGGCCAACAAAGTGTGGCTGCCGATGTTCCGTGCTGGTTTCCATCGTCATCGAGGTAAGAACTGAATTCTGACAATAAGGCAGCATCTTCAGAGTTACTGCTGCTTGGGTCGTTGATAAAATTGGTCGTAGACAGTGCGGAATCGTCAGATTTTCGACGTTTCGAAGCGCGCGTCGTCGACGCAGATGCCGCCGTTCCCGCGTGCAAGTCCGACGCTGCCGTGTGCTTGGAGCGCGTTAAAAAATAGCCACCTCGCAGGAAAAAATGTAAACAGCAATAAAATCTCAGCTTCAGTTACCCGACTACACGTTAGATGGCGCATAATCATCATCATTATCGACGCAGAAATAACCAAAATTTGCGCGTGAAGTCATCGTTAGCGGGTCGAAATGCAGCCGCCGGTGTTCCGGATTGGTTTCCGTCAGCGGGGTTGAAACTGAATTCTGACGATAATTGGCAGTAAATTCAGAGTCGCTTCTGCTTAGGTCAACGATAAAATTGGTCGT
The DNA here is from genome assembly GCF_055883805.1 of Amblyomma maculatum. Taxonomy (NCBI): domain Eukaryota; kingdom Metazoa; phylum Arthropoda; class Arachnida; order Ixodida; family Ixodidae; genus Amblyomma; species Amblyomma maculatum. Next base: position 16,749,523 of record NC_139345.1, on the reverse strand, counting down.
AGCTAGTGCGTAGCTGTCAGATTTGCGAATTTCCAAAGCGCGCAGTGTAGACACAGATGCCGCCATTCTCACATGCTACCGAGACGTTTCCGCGTGTTTGGAGTGCGCTAAAAAATAGACACTTCGCGGGAAATATGTAAACAGGATCAAAATCTAAACTTAGTTATCCGACTGCACGCTAGATAGCATAGCTTGTCCGTGAGCGACGCGGAAGGGTTCAAAATCGGCGCGCGAAGTCATCGTTAGCGGCTAACTATTGCTCAATGGGCGTGGTAAGGAAAGAGTTAAGGGGCACAGTGACGTTCGTCAGGCCGTTAATTCCAGCCAACCTCTATGTTCTTTGCACCGTGCCGACATCAGTTCAAAAAGGATTACAGAAATCAGCATGTGGAAACAAGGGTTATTCGGTTTGTAAAGTTCTAGATACAAGAAAAAAAGAACAGTGCGTCTGAGCTGGTGTGCGAGGGAGCTCCTCTCCCATTTCGCTCACCCAGCGCTTGACTTAGCCGGAACCTATAAGAAAAGCAGCTTTCTGCTGACGTATTGGAAGCTATCCACCATGGTTGCCTGTCCAACTCAACCTGTAGCCGCGCTTTCAGCAACCATGTGTGTTGCATGGCTGCTTAGGCTCGCTGAGGTGTCGAATTTTGGCTACAAGCTGGAGCACCATAAAGATGGCCAACGGGTTGTCTGTTGCGCCCCAGCTTTCTTTAATTTTGCCAGTATGGCGGGCTCTCCGGAAGAACTGCAGAGCCTACTTGATATCTGCAGCGCGGAAATGGCTTGGCTTCATTTGCAGTTCAGTGCGGAAAAGAGCATGGTGATGTCATGGGGTTCGAGAGACTTTCAGCAGCTGGCGTGGTCTCTCGAGGGAGACCCAGTGCCCATAGTGCGAGCCGCGAAGTACCTTGGAATGCACCTTAGCACAGAACCGGACTACCTAGTGCCTCAGGAGCTGTACATCACAGTATGAGCCACTAGAGGCAAGGGTTTCCTGGGTCGACAGGCACTCTGGGTGCTCAATCACTGTGAAGTAATGCAAGCCTTGTGGAAGATGGTTGCAGTGCCCGGGTTGACATACACCAACGCTATGCTATGCCTTTCGGCTGGGACGTGCGAGTTTCTGGAAAGCAGACAGAGAGTTTGGGCAGGATGGCGCTGTGTGTACACAGGAACACTCCGGTGGACACTCCGGTGGAGAGAGTGGAGTGCGGGGACACCTGTGCCAGTCCTCGTTAGCATCGCGAGAGGCAGTTGCGAAGCTGTACTCTGAGAACCAGCTTCTCTGTCTGCCCAAAGCTAGCCTAGCCCACGAAGACGCTGCTCCGCACCATCTTTGTGGGGGTGTTGAAGAGGTGGACCCAACGGTCAGCAAATCTGCATTGCCGTTTTGGTGTTCTGCCTGTGTCCATTGCTGCTGCTGCCATGGATTACTGAGCGCTACTTATGCAGAAGTTCGAGAATGAGTACGTAAGGCGGAGACGGAGGGGTGGCGTGCAGGAGCTAAGGCGAAGCCTATCATGTACAGCCACGCACAGACTTAACACGAATGCCGAAAAGTGTGGCTTAGACTGCCGTCAGCGCCGGGAAGCGATAATCATTGGGAGCGAGATAGTGCACCTTTTACGTTTATGGTGGCTGACGATAGCTGGCCCGCATCTCGTTTTGACTGCTTTTTATAGAACGCTCGTCTCTGCACTTGCTCGCCTTGTGGCCTCGGACGCACTGGTAACGCGTTGTAGTTTTCTTACCTCGAGAACCCGAAAGCCCCGAAAGTGTACACTAAGCTGCTGCAGCGGCGCACCTCGCGAGAATCATGGCACATAATTTCATGTGATAGCTTTAACTGTTATCAGACCTTAATGGCTGTTCTAGGGTGTTCTTGCATTGCTGCTTGTTTTTCTTTTTCTTTTGTTTCCTTGATTATGGAACAATGCCTGTGATTTTCTTTCGGAATTCACTTGCAAGTGAACGGTACTGAACAGAACAGTATTTTTGTTAGAGCCGCAGCATTCCCACGAAACTCGCGATGTGCGATGTGCGCTAGCTGTGGTAGCTTAGTGCACAATGTAGGATTCCCACAGTAAAAGACTGCAATGCATGGTCCGGGCGTGTGATGCCGCCTCCGCGTTAAAAACGGGAAGAACGCTTACGTAACAAGCTCGCGTGTATGCGGCAATCGGGCACCGCCGAAAAAACATTGAAAGCGATGTGCACGCCGGCTATCGTCAGCAGCCGTAAATATACCCGATGACTGCCGCTTCGCGGCGCTGACGGCAATCCAGGCCACGCTTTTCTCATTCATGTTGAAACTGTTGCCGGCTGTGCCTGTTCAGGGCCAGCAAGGAGGTCATCTGCCGGGAATGACTATATGACAACTCCCCGTGCAGTGGCCTGCTGGCGGCAGCCCGCTGCGAAGTTCTACAGACTCTGGTCTGGCGAGCGCGTTTCACAAGCAATCTCGACACAGCTTGTGCCATCTGTGGAGCGTCAGCAGAGATGATCAGCCACATGATTTTGGACTGTCTAGCTTTTTTGCCGACCTCCGAGATCCAAACGTTGTCAGCTGCCTTGGGATTTGGGGAGCCTGCGGGAGTAGAGACCTCTAAGCGGCATCTCGAATTTTGCGGCGGTTGGCGATAGCTGTGTGACCTTTGTGCTTGTCACAGTAGAGCCTGGACAGCGAATTGACAGATAGTGGTTTTTCTGTCTGTATTCTTTTTTTTTGCTTTATTTATTTATCCTTTTTTTTAATTATTTTTGGCTACTCTACGCCAGTAGGCAGCGGCGACCCGCTACAAAGAGCAAATCCACCATCACCATCATCACAGCAAGCAGACGCTCCTCTGCGCTTGTTGACAACACTGCATTTACTTGAGTTTACAGTCCCTATCTTTACTAGCACTTCAAGAACACATGCAGAACTAAAACACCGTTTATTTGTTTCCTGCATAGCAACTTGAAGAACATTCGATTGTAAAACCTGAAGTGCATGCTCAACCAGTCAGCAGAGCAGCGCTCAAACGAGAAGAAAACGTCATATCTCTTAACGAACTTACCGTTGTGTGTTGCTCACATCAGTGCCAAAACACTGCTTGTTGAAACAAATTAAAATATTGGGCGCTACGATTTCACTATTATGATTGGGCTTTGAGGCGTCAGGAAGGTATAAAGAACCTAGAGGTTGGCTGGAATTAGCGGTCTGGCGAACGTCACGGCGCCCCTTTAAGCTCTGGCTTTAATATTATGGTGCAACAGCATTAATGTCTCCCGTGTATGGCTCCACTTGCAGTTCACGCGGTCACTAATCTATTAATTTGTGCTTCTGTTACCTTATGCATGTTGATTATACTGGTACTGTCATAAGTTGCCCCATTATATGAAAAGCCACTCGACAGATATAAAGCCCAGGTTTAAGCAAGCCTCACAACTGCAGCTGCATTGCCTAGGACTAAGGCGTCTTACACAGGATCGAAGTGTCCCGGTGGGCTCGATTTCAATCTCACCCTCTTATCTCAAAAGGGAAGTTGACAGCTCCCGCTATGTCATAGGAACCCATGACATCATCATGTCACACAACCTGGTGACAATCAGTGTCCGGCCATGTCGCCTGCCAGAGCCACACCCATGATATTTTGGTGACACAGCTTACAACATGAGATTTTCTGCAGAATGGGGCCTATCACATAAAAATTTTTCATTGCCATGTCAGGTGAGGCGGCACTTTTGATTGATTACAGCATGAGAAGTCAAACTGCAGCATCATAGCACTGAGTAATTGTTATGCTTTGAATTTCCAGTGTGGAGTCGTGCACTCTGCATTCGCTGCTCAACTTCAGTATGTTTTCTTTCTTAAAACAAAAATTGTTGGCTTTCTTTTCTTGCGCATTTACTTTTCTATTCTACAAACAAATACAGCCCGCATTCCAAATTCCGCGTTCCAATTTAAAAATGAAAAATTATTTATTGAGCCTGAAATGTAGTGCAGCTTTTGAAATAAATTAACAAGATAGTACCATTTTGTAGATATCGATTTAAATATGAGATCTGCAGAAAACGTGTTTATCATATGTGGAATATACGCCCCGTGCACCGCCTGTAAGGGTGCCACTGAAAGCCACCGACCGACGGCTGCGGAAAGCACAGGCGGGGCACAGTCCCTGGCTTTCCCATTGCTGTAGCAAGCGTGGCAGAAGTCCGCACATGTGATCTGCCATTTGTGCAGGTGCGTGGCGATATTTCCTTGGCAACAGCATCCGAAAACGAATTGAAGTGCTCCAAAATGGACTTTTGTCCAAAGTAGCAGTCGGACTTTCGTCTGCAATGAGACGACCTGACCTGCGTTCACGCGAAATGCTTGCTGCAGACAGGCGTCACCAAGACCGGCTACGCCGTGAAGCTTATCACGAGCACCATCCCTCTTTTTGCGCTTTATAATGCCCACGCTTGCACAATGTGTTTGGAAAAAAATCTGATGAGTCTAGTTTGTTTTCCTGGAGTGCAACATGGGGCTGTTTCAAGCGGCCATCTAGAGATGTGAGAGGAACAGGTGCTTTAGCAGCACGCTTGTGTGCAGGCGAACGTGCTGGACTAATCGAAAATAATTTGCACGATCTTTACTGAGTTCAACACGCTCATATCGGGACTATTTTAAATAGCGCTAGTTTTTGGTGCGACTGCTTCTCCACATGCAGTCCCCCTCTCGAGCTCCATTAGGTACTGTGGTGGAAAGTTCCGCATTAATGGACCGTCACCACGGCAGATAAAAATCGTACACGGCATCACTATTGTGGCATTATCTACTATTGCTTTCGAATGTAAGCTTAAGAATCGTTGCGGCTATCCTGGCTGCTCAGAGGCACCTTCTTACGTTGTCATGCATGTCCTATCGCCCAACGCTAGCTGGTGACCCCAATTTTATGCAATACCTGCGCATGTAGCATGTACATATCGCAAGTTGCGCTTGGTATGAAAAGAGAAGACTGCTGTTATGCATTTAGTAATTGTTCGACCTCTTCAACTTGCATGCTAATATTTGCATTTCAGGCGCGTTTTATTTTTTGTTTTTCGTAAGGCTGGCATCACAGCATTTTTTTCCTCCTGTAACAGATGAGAAGCTGCTTTTGAAAATTTTGTGCCATGCAAACACCAAACTTGCCATTCCCACGTTGAAATGAAAAGCTGGAAAACCAGCAAAAAAATTAATTTGCATTTGTTACTCCTTAGGTGTTCCTCCCATAGACCATATGTAAGCTGTTGAAATATTGTGGGTAGGTATGCTGGGATTTTACTAGTCGCCATTAACGAAATGCTGGCTATACACTCTGCTGTTTTTGTTGGCTGCCACGAACTCCCATCTTTACTAAACTTGAAAGCAAAGCAAACATGCGTCAAACAAGCTGAAAGAGCTATTAGTTATGAAATGAGTCCCCGTGAATTAGACATCACAATTGTCAAGTAACTTTCCAACTAAAAGCATCTCATTTACATACAAAGGGGATGAACCTAAGTAAAAGTCCCAGTCGAGACATAGAGTTAGCACCCAGGCATCACAAAGATGTTACACATGTGGCGGTGTCCCAACTTCATGCCTGTTAGAAACAGCTTTATTTCCACAAACAAGAGAGCTGCAGCATGCCCATTCGGCAAGCACACGCACCAAATAATATTCTATAACTAACTGAAAACTTATGAGCCAGCTGTGCAAACTCTAGAATGAGTAGCATGCACACACTAGTAACTCTTCAAGGCTCACGTGTCATCTGTGTAAACACAGATATGCACAGAGTTCACAGAAATTCCAGAGCCATGTGTGAAATGTGGTGTGATCCATGTTGTGATTCATGTTGCATTCACTCCGACAAATTGGCAGCGCGAAATTGACGTGCACTTATTGGTTGTGATGAGTAAAAAAAGTGTACTACTTTCTTTTATATACAATTGTGAAAGCAGCATTCAGTATGCACTGATGATGCTAAACTGGCCGTACACAATGTGGTTAATAGTATTCCACAAGGAGCACAATAAAGCGATGCAGTAAATGTTGCGAAAGTGACCAGACGCATGTAGCGCTCTTATTTTTATTTTTTTACTTGGAATGCCATTGTTTTTTTTTCGCTCCCGTTCATAAGAGTAGCCAAGAAACTCATAGAAACGCGTTCTGGGGCTGCTTTTACACCTTTTCGAACACCTCACTACGCAGCCGTTAATTTTTGACACAGTCCAGCTCTTACGTGAAACAAACTATCCAAATGGTTGCAATTTGCATACGTCACAACATTGAACGGCGTTTTAACGCAAGAAGCGTGGTGGCCAGAAGCCTTGTCTGTGTTTTGTGGTGCCAATGACAGGTGACGCAAACTCTGCGATGCGCAGGGCATATACGGCGCGGAAAGGAACGTGAAGATGCGAGAAAAATTGTGAATTCTAATGTATATGTTTTAAAATGTTTTTCTAATACTTGTATTTGTACCAGGCTTCATATTTCAAGATGTGTTTAAAGGATACAAAACATTCTTCCACTAGAATTAATCAGGCAGATTACTATCCTCTGTATTTTAAGTTCCGCAAATTTAAAAAAAAGAAAAATTGGAGATGGTCGTTTCCCACAACTGGGACGTTTGAGATGGGATGACCCTATATAGTGGTCCATATTAAAAAACTAGGAAACTAACCAGTTAGTATGCAGGGCACAGGGGCAAACAGATAAAGAATGTTAAACAAGAGGTAAAGGACACAAGGTAAAAATTGGATAAATTGGAAAAGAAGCAGAGTGCAGAAATATATAGAAACTGGGAAAGGCAGATCAGGATTTTTTTTTTTTTTTTGATAACTCGATAGGCAGTGCCCTACTTTTTGGAAGCTAGATAAAAAGAAAATTTAGACAAGAAGGTGTCATATGTGCAATGTGTGGTAAATCCGTAGAAACAAGTGATTATCTTATACTCGAATGCAATGGTATCCATCCAGATCTCGATGCAGGCACAGTCACTCTTCTCGAGGCCTTAGTGATTAGAGACACCAGTGATTGGATGAATGAATTTTGCATTGCAAGTTAGCAAAAAGCGATTAGAAGCTTGGTGGCTGAAAAGCATTGTAGCATTGTAAGTATAGAAATAAAAATTTAATAATAAAATGATGAAATAATTAAGGAGTTTATAACAGCATTCAAGATATAGGAAAAAAAAACTTAGCATGGTGGAAACTGCGACCACCTTGTTTCAAAGGGGACACTCTAATAATTTATCCAGTCCAGTGGTTCCAGGTTCTAGCCTTCGCCTGAGAAGAAATTTTTCTTACTGGAGAGATATTTGGGAGGTTTGGATTGTGAGAAAAGAAGTGAAAGAGGTTATCTTTTAGGCTCACGTTAATTCTGATTTTGAACACATTAGTTTTATTACGTAAATTCCTAGAAAAACACTTTCCGGCTGGCATCAGTTTTGACATCTGGTCCAAAAAAGAAATAGAATCATGCACACATTGTGGAGGTTCTGGCTTTAAATTTTGTGATGTGATGTGCTTGGTGCATTTTTAAGAAACTTTATCTGACCTTCAGCTCTCAAAAGTAAAGGCAGGTGCTCAGCACAAAGACGCAGTCCAGGAAATGGGAACAGAGGATAGCTTAGACCAAAAGAATACCTGATAAATCATCAGTTCTCTGCATGTGTGGACACTGAAAAGAACATTTGTTTTCCAGCCTGTCTGATTAAGGATGAACTTACGCAGCTATTCTTTCTTGCAGCCCATGTGCTGTTCGGTGTCAGTGCTCGTTAAAGAACCCCAGGTGGTCGAAATTTCCGGAGTCCTCCACTACGGCGTCTCTCATAGCCTGAGTCGCTTTGGGGCGTTAAACCCCACAAACCAATCCTTTCTTGCATGACAGTGTTGCTTTCCTCACATGCCTGCAGACTTAAGTAGGAGCAAGTGACCTAGTATATTTAACGTGAAAGTTTTCGAAATGCATAAAAAACATTCAGGTAAATGCAGCCTGCAATTTCAGGCTAGATAATGCACATCACTGTTTCCTGGGGCCACTTGCTTATCTTTGGCTGTCATTTTTTTATGTGGTGCTGTGTTTCAAGGTGATTGGAAGCTGTTGTTTTGAAGATGGAAAGTGCCGAAGATGCCCAAGAGCCAGTAGAGCTCACTGACATATAAAAAATTGTGGCTTGCTTGCCTCTGAGGGAAAGCTCTAAGCATAAAATGTTTTGCAGTACTGCTGTAGCTCACTCCAGGACAGCTTACAGAGACTGCTGGCTTCATCTTGTGAATTGGTATAGAGCAAGTGTGTAAGGAAATGTTGGTGAGCTTTTCCTTTTAACATTTTACTCAGGGACATTCAGCTGCCTTCTCAAGTTTCCATTGGGCTCCATTGTACAGCTGTTACCGAACAGTCATGCACTTCTGTGTTATGGCATTAAAGCTGCCCACCCTGCTTTCTGAAAACACTCGCTCTCAAATCCTTTGGTTCTGCCAACTGGTTCTGGTGCAACTGCCGCCAAAAGTAATCACAGTAAATGCAGAACAAGATGAAGGAAGTGACTAGTGACAATGCTAGTGATTTATTCTTTTCTTCCCTATGGCAGGTTATGACACCTGTTTGGTTGCACAGATACCAGCAGTCAATATTACTTCTGTTTGCATTGATACCAACACATTTAGAACAGCACTGCCTGTCATTATTTTGGCTGCCCATTGGTCTCCAGCCTGTACATTTTGTATGCAGTAAGGCCAGTTAGAAGCATTGCATATACCCATGCAATAATGGGTGACTGGTATAAGACTTGAGTTGGCCACGCTGCTAGGCCCCACTGTGTGGACCTGAAATTAGGCACCGAGCTTGCAGGAAGTTTCCTGCATCCTGTAACGATTAAGTGATAACATAGTTTGCCAGCGCTGAGGAACAAAGCATGTAAAAGAAGCGATGCTTAATGGTAGTATGAAACCAACTCAAAGAAAAATTCGCTTCAATTTCAAGGCAGCACTTATTCTGAGGTTGCCAAGAATGCGAGCTAAAAGCATTTCAGGTGTAAAAAAACCTGTGGGTTCGAACTTCATGAGTAGAAATAGATGCTATTAACTGCTTAACTGAACTGAACATCCTATAATCTTTACTAAATGTAGTTTGTTATATGGCTCAGATATAAAGTCTGTCACTAGGCTTTTAGGTCAAATGTTTTGTTTAACTGTATAGTAGTATATACATTGCAGTGATGCGTGCCTATGTTTTTCAGGTGCTTGATGACATTGAGCGCATCGACTTTGAAGGTTACCTAAATGACCCGTATGGACCAATGATGGCGGACTGGAGGAAGATTGATGATGTTTGGAATGACTACCGTTATGAGTAAGCCCACATTTCTTACGATGTTTTAGTTTGCCCACTGGAAGAAGGAAAAAAAATATATATTACAGGGATGGTTCACTGCTTCGGTCTCTCTTCTAACCTCGTCCAGTTGGTGGAACATGAAAGGAATAAAGCTGCATAAAGGACAGGACAGAGGCAAAGAGAGAACACAGGCAGTACTGACAACCAAATTATTGAAAACACACTTGACCTATATGGATCAGACGTGTGTAATCTGCCAGCAATCACAAAGTGGTTGGGTGTAAACATGGCCATACAAAGCAGCTGCAAGCAGCGAAAACAAAACTCAAACTTAAAGCGGGTGGAAATGTGCAAAAACAACACTACAGTGCCAATCGGCACAAGGATGGCATGAAAAGTACTCAAAGAAAACGCAATTACCAGGAGCAAAAAAAAAAAAAAAGCCTCTGTAGAGACACCGAGGGACTGCTAACACATTCCACCTTGGATATCCCCGAAGGTGGAGTAGATTTGTGATAAGGGAGTAATTACTCATTAGAGGATAATTGCTGTCACAGGTTCAGACCAGAAGCTAGAAATGTCTCTCCTCCACCACTTCTGTATCGTTGAAAAATTGTTCTAGGAAAATAGAAAATGCAAGAAGTATACATTGGAAATATACTGGTCTATTAAAAATGCACGTGTGAGGTAAATATTAATTTTTTTAGTTCATCTGTCGCTTTCTAAATTTTCCACCCGCGCAAGAAAAGTTCCAGGAGATCACTGTAGCAGAGAACGCAAGGCTGACTCCATCTTCCCCACACTCACTGCGCATGCACCCGTTGTTGCTGATTATTGAAGAGGGTGCTTCATGGGGCACGGCAGCCACGCTAAGGGTTGTTTCCTTAAACAGTGGACCATACTGTACCTCCCGCCACCGAACTCTTTCGGATTCGCCTTTGTTTTTCCGCCTATCACTTTTGACGCAGTGGTTGGGGGGTACTGTTTTTGCCTAATGTAGCGGTCACATCTACTATAAAAAGACTTTGTGTTTGAATGTTAAATGGTGATGGCATAGGTGCACATCACATAGGTTATCCTTGAAGCCAACAATGGCATTGCCGCTCCACTGTCAGCCCACATTTTTTTCACAGCCAAGGCTGCCCCTGTCTTGTGACAACAAGAAAGTGTGATTAAAAATGAACGGATGAAGGGCTGCTAAATTTTCTTTCCTTGTGCCAGGACTCGGTATTCGAGATATTTTAGCCCCTTATTCATTTGTTCTCATTTGAGTCCTTCATAAAGGCTAGCATAAGAATAAAAAAAAAAGTGGAAATGCTAGAGCAACAACCCTATCAATTTTCTCGTGCTTGGTGTGGCCTGAGGTTCGCTGACACGGTGTAGGCACTGTTCAGCTGTTGAAACGAATACCTGAAACAGTAGAGACATTTTTTTAAGCTTCACCAGCTACACTAGTGTAGCAAAACACCATTGGAAGTAATGGAGATTTGCTACACCGCATTTGCTACACCGATGTAGCTGGTGTAAGGTAAAAAATGGCCCTAATGTTAGTGGCGTTCAATGCTAATTACTAACGTACTACTAGCGGTCAGCAATTTGTACATGATGGTCCGAGTACAGTAATGTCTTGCACACCATTCCCTAGAAATTTGCTGTCTGTATTGCATTAAAGGGACACTAAAGAGAGAAAGGAAGTGGGTTTGCATCAATAGAATGCCAGTTCCTGATTACAAAAAGACCACTCTTACTGAAAACAGAGCTGTTATAAGGTAGTAAAGAAGAATAACAGAAATACAGGTATCGCCCCCACAGCCAAACGGCCGAGGCTCGCAACTACAAATCACGTGACGCGCTAGGGATCCCGGAGGCTGACAAATGCGAATTACGTTGCATGTTTGAATGCGGTAGTACGTTTTTTCTCAAACATGATAACACGCTTTTATCATACGTAAACGACGGCGAAAAGACAACGTAAACGTTGCAAGGCAAATACAAAAATATACTTGGAGGCGCCACAGGCGCCCACTTCAGTTTTGGTTGTGTTTCGGCTCAGGCACTCGGATAGTTTGTTTGAACCTGCAGCGCCTGAATTACGAGCTTGGAGCCTTGGAGCAGCAGATGCGCCTTGATGGTTCCCATTTGAGCATTCGGAGGCACGAGCGAGCGAAATCCGCTACCGCCGACACACTCCTTCGTTCACACTTCTGCGCCAACAAATCGCCGCCGTTGCCGCTTCGACTGCGACCTGACCGCTTGACTGCAGCTACGTACGCCACGAAAAGCATACATATGCTAAGTACCGAAGGAAAAACGCATTATCATTCAATTGTTCACTAAATCATGGCACATCTGACCAACATATACTGCGTCAACAAGACCTTCAACGTGCTATTTGCAGGCGTCGTAAACAAAAGGGGCATACTTGCCGCTCATACCAAGGAGAGCGTCGATATATTGCGCTCGTCGCCCGGCGAAAAAAAAGGGCCTCGGGTAAAAAGTAAAAACTAAAATAACGAAGCACCAGAAATACATTACAAAAGGTTAAAAAAAATCGATCTGTAAAAAAAAAAAAAAAAAAACCGCTTGAAGCGGTAAGACTCGAACTCGCTACTGCTTGCTCCGTAACGTTCGGCACTAACCGCTCGGCTATGCCGCGCCACAGGAGACTTGGAAATATTTCCAGTCTTTCTGTCATGGCCCCATTTACAATAAAGTGTTTCTGCTGCTGGTCTAAAAATTACAACTTCTTGATCATCGGCGCATGCTGCCTGCTCTCACGTCTTGCAACTAATGCTCTGGATGCCTATGCTCACTATATTGTGCACTGGTTCCATTTTAACATGTGGAATTTCACAGCGCTGGCAAATGTAGTGGCGCCGGCACTTTGGTCATGTTCTGCTACCGTGGACGTAATTTTCGCTGAACCCGGAGCTGTAACACAAACCTTGAAGGAAAAAAGTGCGACGAAGCTTCAAAACTGACAAGCGCAGCAGCGAGGACACTATTTTGCTGGTAACTAAATCTTATTTGTATGTAGACATGTCAGGAAGCGTTGCGATGACCGAGGGCTCGGTTTGTTTATACACAGTGCAAGAAGGAGCGCAAAAGCTTGAGAAACATGTAAAGTATTGTGCATTACAAGCGCTCTATGTTTTTTTTTTTCTTCCTTTATGGGTCCATCGCTCGGTAAATTACTCTCTTCATCATTTTATTTATTTCGGCTGAGGCCGTCATTGCGAGTACGCTGTTGCCAAGTTGGCCCTTGAGGGATGCGACGCCGCGGGCCGCGCCGGCTCGCTAGCTATCACGGAGTCTCCGCTTACGTCATAGTGTGCGTCACTCAACTCCAACTACGTAGTTGGAGGCCACAGTTTGAATTCGACCAGCGGGAACAAGAAAAAACCTCAACTTCTTATCGCAATATATCAGCAATTATTCGATTTTTTGCTGCCAGATATGCGGTGACAGTGTCACCAAATGTAGTTTATTAGATTTTCATACCATTTTTGGGTGTCTTTAGTGTCCCTTTAAGGAAGGACCCTCACAGGGTTCTCGTTTGAAGCCTTTTCTAAGTTATTTCGAAGCCAGTGCAGGTATTTTCGGCCAGCAATGTGTTACAGCAGACACAAGAATTACATAAGCAGTTCACAGTGAAACCATTTAGAGTGCTAAGTAATTTAGTATAAACCGGGGACCAGTGTTCATTTTCCTTGTTTCCTTTTTCTTCTTTTAACATGGTAGCATTAAAAGCCCTATTCTGCAGAAAATCGGGCATTGTGAGCGAAAAATGATAGGTGTGGCACTGGTGTGTGGTAGTTAGCATTTCACATGGTTGAGTCCCGATTCTTCAATGGGCTGTTTGACTTAATGAGATGACATGTTTTAACAAAGTTCAGAGGAGCTGCCAACTTGAATTGCTCATTTGAGCTAGAAGGGTGGGTGAGGAAGTCAGCCTTCTAGGTCACTTTGATTTCGAGCCAGGCACGCTACTCCTAAGCCACACAGGCACATTTGTACGGCTTGGTTAAACTGAAGGTTTACATATATCTATGTCGGGTGGTCGCCCCTAGCCTGCAGCTGAATGACATGTTAGCTTAGGACTGTATGCAATTAAGAATGTTCGAGGTATTAGACATATAAATTCAGGGATTGATAATAAAGCGAGCAGAGACTACACGTACGGAAATTAGGAACGCAAGGGACGCTGCAGATGGAAACCTTTAACGCTATTGTGTCATATCTTTAGAGGAGGAACTTATTGTGTCCCCCATAATTTTTTTCTTATTCCTGAGTAATGCTTAGGCCTACCCGAAAAGTTTCAATTTACTTGTTCACATGAATATTCACATGAAATTTGTTTTGGCGCAGTTTATAGCCTGGTTTATGCTTGGCATGGCTTTCCATTCAAAAAGTGATGTCTGCACCAGAGTGCATAGTGCAGTACTTGTTGGTGCCATGACTTCTCCCTTCTCTCCTTCCTGGCAGGCTTACAGCCCGAAAGGATTATGTCATGACGCGTCTCTATATGGACATGTGGGATGCACCAGAACTCTTCAGGAGTGGAGAAGATGAGGAACAGATGCTTGAAGTCCTACAAAAGGTGAGAAAATATGCTCAATTTGAACTTTAGCTTGGAAAGCATGGCCATTTTTCTTTTGATATTTTATCATATTGCCCTAATAAACTGGTTGCAGCTCATTCAATTGTCTGACCATTATCTGGAACATGATGAGGCCCATTCACCTGTGCTTGATAACTTGAAAACACATAGTGTAAATACTAGATGCTTTGCAGCAGGCAATCCCCAATATAACACAATGTGCACTCAGGATTACATTGTTAGATCAGAAACTCCTTTTGATTAAATAATTTTCCTGAATTGAATGTTTTTTGCAAGGCAATAGATTCTTCACTGCTCTTTTTTTTTTAATCTTTCAAATAGCTTGGTTTTTTAATAGGCGAGCTGTCATTGTTGAGATACTTTCATGGTCCCGCAGTGGTAAACCACTGGTCGGGGCACTCAACTACTGGGTGGAGTATCAGGGTTCAGGTAGTCCTGCTTGCGGCAGCCATGTTTCGATGAAGGCAAAACACAACTCACCTATGTATTGAGGGTTTTCAGTGTACACTAAATGCCCCAGGTCGTCAAAATTTTCCGAAGCCCTCCACTACTGAGTTCCTTGTAGCCAAAGTCGTTTTGGTATGTTAAACCTCATAAAACCAAACCAAACAACTTGTGAAGTGCAGCAAAGTTCCTTGTTTTATTTAAAGCTTTTTGCATTCTAAACCATGAGCAGGCTTGAGCAGCACCGCCAGTAGCGTGCCTTTTACGGCCTGCACACAGGGAGTGTTTCCTATCTACCGCCCAGAGGCCTGATCATATATTTGCCGCAGTATACAGGGGGTCATCAAAGATTGTGGGCGTGCCGGCCGTGAGTCATCCTTACGGCCTCTGGCTGTGATTGTGTATCAGAATCCTACTGAAGAGAGCCAAAAACCTGAGAAAAGCTTTCACGTCAAGCACAGCTAAATTATTAGGAACAGAGTTCTCCATCACTTAGGAATTGATGAAAGGGAACTTAAGAGCCTTTTCAGACCAGGATTTACTGAATAGGACACAGCAGTAAACCATGGCAGAGTAGTCACATACATTGCAAAGGTTCATGTATGCTGCGTACAAAATTAGATTGTTTTTAAAAAATCATCATTGCTCTAATCGTATGCTAAATGGCAAGTCAGAAAGCGTCCTATGCACAAACTTCTCTGACCACCTTTCAGATGACAGGGGTTGTTGGGTGTATCTGTTGCTGCAGCAATGGCTTAGGCAAAGGCGGTTGCTGCGGCATGCACTTATTGTTACAGTGTTTTCTTTCAACTAAGATCCGTGGCAACTTCAAATTTGGCACCACTTTCTGATTGGTTGCTTTGGTACCACGTGACCTCAATGATGTCATCTCTCAATTAACCAACCAGAAAATTTCATTAGAGAAACCGGAAAATATTTGATGACGACATCCTAAATGCTGTCACACAACTAAAGATACCACATAACAGCCTGTTTTGTCAGCCCAAATGCACCGTAGCTACCATATTCTCGAAGACATAGCGCAAAAAGACGGGGACAACTAACACAGATGTAGACAGGACAGCGCCTGTCCTCTCTACATCTGTGTTAGTTGTCCCCGTCTTTTTGTGCTATGTCTTCAAGAAACTGCTACCAACTAGCCCGAACCAAGCATCTGTTGCACCATATTCTCATTCGTGACATTGTAAAGCGCCACGAAATTGTTCCTCCTGGACTTCCTACAACACATTTTCACAGTGGCATTGCTCCCGTGGTAAGTGCCTGCGGCTACAGTCGACACACCGCAAAAGTCGGCCATCAGCAGCCGGTCATGCTAGTCTGATAGCCAGCTGTTAAATGAAGTTTTGTCATGGGAAGCATAGCAGGCTTGAATCTGGTAGAACTTCAAGTTGTGGATGAGAGCACCTTAATGGGGCTTTCTTGTGCAAGAGCCCACCTGCTAGAAGCTCCATAGTTGAACCATTTTCATGGCGCTTAACAGCTTTCGTATTTACACCTGGGAGTTTGATTTAAAGCCACTTTAAAAAGTCAACTAATTATTAAAGTAAGCTAAATGAAAAATGCTAGACTGTACTTTCCAGAATACTTTAATAGGCTGTGCTTTTGCTGTGATTGAAATGGCAGAAAACATTAAAGCTGAGAAAATAACTGTAAATGCTATTTCCTCGCGAGTACGCTTTTGTCCTGTCTACCTCGTCCTGTCTAAGCGCTTGTCCTGTCTACCTCGTTTCTTTTGTGTCGTGTTTTTTGCGCAAAATAACAGAATGCTTAGGCACCAACTAGCCTGCAAAAGAAGCGCTTGTCCTGTCTACCTTGTTTCTTTTGTGTCGTGTTTTTTGCGCAAAATAACAGAATGCTATTTCCTCGTTTACCTCGTTTATTGACTAGTGTGTCTTTGCCAATATTGTTCTGGTCAGAAAAATGTAGGTATATCAGCCAGCAGGATTTCTCCAATTCATGATGAAACTGAGATGGCAGTGCCCCAATGTCAGAAACTTGTGATGTGCTGAGACGTTCAAAAGCACAAATCACCAACTTTTTTTGTGGCCACTTACTAAAAATAAAAGAAAAGGAGTCATTTTTTAACTTTGTGCTGCATTGTAGTTTTTTTATCACAAGGCAGATGATGATCTATGGGTTACAGGGTATATAGAGAATCGAAATATTTTATATTTGCTATGTGTCCCCTTTAAACTTTGTTGTTTGTTTATGCTTTCTTAGCCTTTTTCTTTTTTATGCAGTTCAACAAGCAGCGACAGGTATATCAAAAGGGCTTCAACAAGCACCTCGGTGACAAGTGGGTTCCCTTCAGGACTAAGATAAGCAGTTGGGAGAGAATGCGCCTGAAGCCATTCGTTGATTTGCACTTCTAGAATTCTCTGCTTCATGATATTGAACAGCTAGTAGTGTGACAGAAATAAATGCTACATCTCTTGCCCTTGTAAATTGTGGCAGAAATAAATCATCCGTTGCCTTTGTAACTATTTTTGTCAATGGATTCAACATGTAAAACATAGCCAGGTGTTTCTTATCAACTAAGGTGTTTTTGCGATATTTGAGTTAAGAGCCTGGCTTTGCAAGTCTGGTTAACCTTAATTACATATTACGTAAAAGCAGTGCTAGAGTGTTTGGTGTGCACAATTAAATTGCTTTGGTCCCTTAATTAAGGAAGTGAAAGTTACTAAATGAAACAGCTTTCTTGCTGTTATGTACCACAAGCGGACGCACTGATTTTGCTTTTCACTGCAGTTAAACGAATGTGAGTGAGCGCATGACAAGAGGGGAAGGGGGGGGGGGGGGAGAGAGAGAGAGGTGAGTGTGCAGATAGCCATAAAATATTGTAAAGGTAAGGTTACTGACCTTGCGCATTAATCAGCAAAAGCTGTTGTAGCTTTGGTTTAGCCATTTTGCCACAATGTGTATGTCCGGCGGGTGGCTGCTGTAAGTGTGTACTTTCTGCTGTAGCCACCTGCTGGGTTGTTGCCATGGCAACCACACTGTGGTTGCACATTCCTCTGCCCAAATCAGAGCCTCCTCTGCAGCCACCCCCTGGATTTGTTCCACGGCAGCCACCTTCCATCCTCGCCCCGACAAGCAGAGAGGAAGAATTCCCTCTTTAAACTTTACCACCTGCTAAATGAGCCAATTTTTATATTTAGTTCAGCTTCAATTTGAGATTCACTTGAATAAATGGATTTTAATTGATTGCATAATTAAGGTCTTACAGCTGACTCTGTAGAACTACGCCAAACTTATTGCAATTTCTGCTTATTGCAATAGTGTCAGTATGTGAGGCTCATCTCATACGCTGCTGAGATGTGGCAGCAGCAGTTTTAGGGGCAAGAGAGCCTGGTTTTGCTCATCTTGGTGTCAGTGCACATGAATGCATATTCACTGACCTCTGCTTCAGTATATCCACAACTGTCTTCCTTTAAACAGAAATGAAAAGTGGTGCAAATGTATGTGTCTACCAGGGTCAATTTCTGTGGGTCAATGGTGGAGAAATGCACACGCAGGACTACATCCGAGAGCTAGCAACTTTTTCTACGACATTTGGACTACAACAAACAAACGCTGCATGGTAGTCATGTCCACTATGAGCAGTTCTGCCTGTGGTAGTACCTTGAGTGTACAAAAAGAGAACACAAATTTGTTGACCCCAGCCGTCATTTTTTGATGGTGAAATGCATGGTGCCCTTGTACAGTGCGACGTTAGTGTACATTAAAGAACCTAAGGCGGTCAAAACTACCCGGATTCCTCCACTACTGTATCCCTCACAGCTTGAGTCAATTTGGAATGTCGAACTCCATAAACCAAATCAAACCAGACTAGTGTGTTGCATAACTGTGCAGTTCCTAACATAAGTGCAGAGAACCTTCTGAAAGTTTGATAAAATTCATGAAATGTAGCCATGCCAGCTGTGGTGATTCGTTCTTGTCATGTTTGCCTGGTACCAACTGTCACTTAATGTGTCCACAATGTAATGTTAATTATTTTTTACTAAACGTTACAAGTTAGGAACATCTCCACACAAGACTTGGTTTCTTGAAGATGGCGCCATGCACAAATTGATATTCTCTGAATGTTGATCTTTGTGACTAATAAACCAATTGTACTAAGTCACATAGTTGCCTTAGTGAGTAATTTTGATGGTCTTTCCAAACATTTAATTCTGGTTTAGAGTGGACACTATGAAAATATTGATCTGCTTAATAGTAGAAATGGCAAAAGCTACTTTACAGTACTGTTCTCATTAACTGCATCGTCATTGTCATCCCTACTACAGTAAAATCTCGTTGATACGGGAAAAACGGTATTATCCAGAAAAAAACTATGATCCGAACTGCCCGATATTAAAGCTAACGAAGAATGCAAAGCTCCACTTTTTTAGCTCTCGCAGAATTAGTCCGTATTTGCTTTATCCTAAGCATAGAAGAGATTTAGTAGCAACAGATCCTGTTTGTAGAAGAAAGAACGAGCCGGGATCGCTTCCTTGGTTGTTTGAGGATGCTCTGCCACCTTACACAGTGGCATGTGTCGAAGCTATCGCGATAGCTTACATTTGCTGCGTTCTGCTCATGCTGCTCCTTCAGACCCAGCCCGCTGTATGTAAGCGAATAGTTGTAGTTATCAAATGGTTTATCCTTATGCCCCTAAAGCACCTCAAAAGAAGCCACCGTGTTTCTCCTCATGAAGTCATGTTTCCGCAGAAACGGGTGCCTCATATGTTGGCTGTGTTTGATGCTTTGTCTCGTTGCGCCTGGGTACTGCAGGAAAGCAACTGTGGCTGGTGAGCGCCGCTGCCAAGTTTTTCACGTCGCGAGCGTTCGTTAGCATATGTCGAGTTGATCGCAAAACAACCACAGTTTGTCGAAATTTCCAACGTAGTCACCGGGAAACCGTGTTATCCGGGAATGTATTAACCGGGAGAAAGCAGTGTACCTCTATGGGAGGTGTTTTACTGCCCATGATTTTGAACGTATGAAACGGGAAATCGTATGAACCGGGAGTGAATCATCACTGTCGCTTATATCATCATTATCAACTAAATTCACCATCATAATCATCGCTACTCGTGCTAGACAAGGAGAGTGACAACCGCTTTATCATGAGCCCGGCTTGGCCTATTGGTTTGCATGCTCGGCTGGGGATCAGAGGGATAGTGGTTCGATCCCCAGTAGAGACTGCTTTTTTTTTCTTAACTGTCAGTTTGTATGAACATCTCCTGCAAACATTACTGCAACCCATGAGCCTAGAAAAATTTTCGCCTTAAAAGCAACAAACGTGGTTGCATGGGCTAAGTTTGTGCTTGCAGAGCTTTGTCGGGGCTACAGTTGGTGTTTGATTTTTCACATCTCACCCACAGCACAGTATTACTAGAGAACTTGATTTAAAGGCACTAAGTGTGCCTCATTTCTCGTGTCACCAGCTGATTCTTCAAGCACATGCTTGCAAGCCTTATGCTGCTTTTGTCATCTAAAAGTGACAATAAAAGAAGCAGTCATCTAAGCACACTATACACATTTCACAGAACATTTTTATAACCTACTACTCACCTCTTCATTCCTAGAAAGAGCAGCGAGAATGGCCCGCTGCACTAACATTTCACAAACATCCTCGTGACAAACTGTGCTTGAACAAAAATGCAGCAGTGAGTGATGCTTAGAATGCTGGTCACATTTTTCCCATACTGTGGAGTACACGTCAGGTCATCAACATCATGCTGTGTAGTGCTCCAATGCAAATTTTATGTTTACAAGTTGCAACAAGCTAGTATATATATTTATGAGATTTAACCCCAAAAGCTCCAGATGTGGTCACATCAGCAAGATACTTGGCCAGCGCGACAGTCTGCTGCACATGTGCGTGGTCATTATTACTATTGTCATTTGGTGATGCATTTCACATGCTGATCAGCAAAACGAAATAGCATAAGCTAGCATTATTCTTTCATTTACAGCAGTTTGGTTCATGCAGGAGCACGTAGCATGCAAGCCTTGACAGTAAGAAAGCATTTAGCAAAACATGAAAAGGCTGCTCAGTTACTTGTGGTTATAGGCGTGAAACTAGCAGATTATAGTTCTATGTCGCATGCTCTTTCCCACTATGCTTGGGAGCCTTCCTGGGCCTACTTTTGCTGAAATGTTTACCCTGGAATGTAAATGTGGTGCCATGTTGCTGTGTTCATAGATTAGGGTACCACTATAATGTGCTCTACGCAAGTGCGATGTCAAGGAGTTAAACTTGGTGTGCGTGAATATTCAACAAATTTGAGTATTTGCGCATTTGAAACTTAGGAGGCATCTCAAATGAAAAATCACTGCGATATGGGAACACTTAATGATTACATGTGACAGTGGGATAGCATAGAACTCCCCAAAGGCACCCTTGTATGTGTTGGCTGATGGTTCGTTCTCCTTAGCTATTGTGGTGCAACTTGTGACTAGCAGCTCTGTGCTAGATCTCACGCTGATTAAAATGCAATTATTCACATACTTATGTGACTGTCTGGGGACTAACAATCTTTGCTAGATGCCCATATGCATGCATTAGTTTACGGTTAGACTCCCCTCTCAGATTCCCCTCTCTTCGTCAGCAGTGCAGGGGCGGCTAAGAACGTGCAGAGAACGGCTAAGAACGTTCCCCTACCTGAATTAATTTTTTAAAATTATTTGTAAAATATGCAATTCATGCTCAGCACAAATACATCAGCCGAGTGTGGAGAACAACAATTTTGATCGCCATTGTGCAAAAGGTGGACAGCTTGAGTGAATGTGACAAGGCTTTTTTGCATGTTAGCAAAATAGTTTTGAGAACGCCTTTCATGGGGGGGGGGGGGGGAAGGGGTTTACCATGCTTTGTGTGACAAAAGTATTCAAAGTACTCACTACAAAATTATCCAATGAAAATTACATTTCGCTTCTGACCAAAAAAACTACTCTTCACTTAGGCCTACTTGGCACGTCCCAGTCGCTTTTTCAACTAAACTTCAGTGAAAGTCATTACAAAAGAACTGTTACTGCCAGTTTCTTCTGCAAACAGTTCATTGTTCTTGCCCGAACTATTCCCTCAGAGACTGTTTGGAGGAGGTTGTAGGATGCTCTGGCCATGTAGGGAGGTGACCTTTTGCTGGCTTAATGGTTTCAGCATTTATTTGCTGGAGTGGTAGAAATAGATGAAACTGAAGAAGCATACTTGCCATAAACAGGGTTGACAACAATTAAGCGCAGGTTGCACAGTTTCCTGAAAAACGTAGGAAAAATCGGCCCTTTCTCTACATACAGTAAAGTCAGACAGGCGGTATAAATGGAACCAACGCTCTTATTACTATAGTAGCTTAGCTTTCACCTCAACTTGGGAAGCGCTGTGTGCACTATTTTTAAGGTTGAATGTGAACTTGAAGCACACAATCAGACTTGTTGGATTCATTATTGCTGGCCAAACACCAAAGCAGAAACATGACTCTAGATGTACGATTCTACAGTGCAATATGCAAGGCATTGCACACTCCCAAATGCAGTCAGAGGATCAGGTCTTTACTTGCAAAGAAAATAGAGGCTTCCACCAATCAGATGGCTCACGGTCGAGGAGATAGCAACACTATCGATAATGATGCAAACTCGGAATATGAAACCTGGATATGGCAGTGTGCTGAGATGTAACTGGTTTGACTCACGAAGGAAAGAAGCCAACAGCCGGCGAGGCCAAGGAAAGCATTGGGGATTGTATTTTGTCTTTTTTTTTTTAATTTTTACTTCGGTAATCACGTAAGTTAGTAATGTAATCTGTTTAGGGGAAAGATAAACACAAAGTAGAAGGAAAAACGTGCCGATGGTGGGAACCGCACCCACGACCTCCGAATAACGCGTCCGGTGCTCTTCCAACTGAGCTACATCGGCCGCTGTCCCACCTGCTACTTTCTTGGGTATTAATGTTGTCTGTATACGAGGTCGTGGGTTCGGTTCCCACCATCGGCACGTTGTTTTTCCTTCTACTTTGTGTTTATCTTTCCAATAAACAGATTACATTACTAATTTATGTGATTACCGAAGTAAATATAATAAAAAAATATACAATCCCCAATGCTTTCCTTGGCCTCGCCGGCTGTTGGCATCTTTCCTTCATGTATTATAACGAGTACCCTCATTTCCCTTTCATTTATCGGGTTTGGCTCATGGTTTAGATCACGGTTAAATCAAAGGCCAAGTCGATGACAGGTCATGGTCAGTCATAGGTTAAGCTGTACACAAAGCCACCGGATGGTGATGTTGCCGTACAGCTTAGGCAATCAGAGCAACAATACATAATATTTGACAGTGTTTCTCATCTTACCCTCGAAGAACAAGCTGCCTGAGCTGGCAACTCATTCCAACTCAATCATGCCATCTGGTCTTGTGACGCCACAAAACTCGCCAACAAATCAGTGCACGGCCTTGTCAACTGCCAGCTACTACCTGCCAGATGCATGCTTGGATTTTTTTTGAGGCTGCGAACTTTAAATTGGGTGTGCTAGGAACCCGGTGGTTACTATGGCGCCACCAAGTGTAGATTACTATGGCAACAGCTAATGATGTCACTCACATTAGTAATATCACGAGACAGCTTTGTCAATAACACACACAATCTTGATGCTTGGTTGGGGTGATTCTACAAGTGTACTTCTGAATATACTAAAAGCAACTTGGATTCAGTCTGTATGCCATGTACTCAGTGCCAGCTGCACCGTTGTCATAATTTTTGCAAAGCAGCGCCAAGGTTGCTCCCCTTTGTTTACTGCTGCTGTCTGCTGCCTTTTCGCTCACGTTTCCCTTTCAAATTTGACATTATCTGCCATCATATGCAGACTACAGAACGAACTGATAGTCTGATGAGCATGCTACGAATCACAAATCTGGGATTGGCTTTGCAAAATCATATTTCTCTGCTACGGTATTGATAATATGTGCTGCCTTGTTTTGAGCATGAATTACAACATACCCTATGGTATAAAATGTGAACAAAGTCTGTTACAAAACTCTGATCAATATTTATTCCGACTCTTGGGCAACATGGATATTTGTGTGTTCTAGACTGCCTGTTTACCTCAGCGTTTCTTCTACTGTACCATAGCATGATGCGATTTTGTCTCATTCCTGCACACTCATTAAATCTGTATCCTGACAACATGCAGCCGTCCTTTTGATTTTGTTTTTACTTTCACAACAAAAGCTGTGCGTGATCCTACCAGTGATGCCCGATACATCACTGCTCAAGATGTAGGTGTAACAATGCATGAAACTTGATATGTGTGCCTATTTGCTTGCTATACTTCTCGTTTTTGTCAGAGGTACCCTGTTACGATTGTTTTTTGTTCAGTCTTAATTCTTTTTTTCTGGTTTAGCGATGGGGGACGTGGCATGCAAAATGTAACATCCTGAAACTGCTTGTGGGAAGTGAATGATGATGGCGCAGTGGAGGGATCTGGATTAAGTTCGGCTATCAGAGGCTGTTTAATGTGTACTGGCACTGCACTGCCAAGGAATACTTTTGCGCACCACTTTCGACAGGCGACAGCCAGGGCCGGGGCTTGAACCCTAAACCTTGTTTTCAGCAGCCAAATGCCAAAGCCATGGTGGGCAGGTGTGGAAGGTAATATTACCAGCTCAACAGGTAAATATAACCAGCTAGCAAGGTAATATAAACAGCTTACTGTGGCGGTGTGTCTGCAAATTGGCAGGTACTGAGCTCGAGTTTTGCTATTAAGATGCAAGGGCAAGATCAGAATTCACCTGGCAGTACACCTGGATCTCAAGTTAGACACGCTGCCCTAGGCCATGCAGGCATGTTCGTATGGCGTGGCTAAAGGGGGGCTTTATAACTGCCGCTCCTTGCAACTTGGGCAACATGCATCACATTCCTCCCAACAAGCATGCCTCTGACAAATGATGGCCAGGAGTACCGATGTCAAATACATCAACCAAGATAAACTATGCCGAACTAGGGCTCAATCACATATTATACTATGTTCGGCCACGTTTAAACCTCTTTTTGCAAGACTTTTAGCCTCCTCAAAAACAATAGAAGTTCCAAAGTGTATAACAAAAGATAGAAATCTCCAGCTAGCATTTTTTGTTACTGGGAAGAAATCAAACGTAAAGAGTCCAGCGCACACACCAACCAATTTTCCAATCATCTAGACAAGTGCACTCAAAGCATGGCGGCTGACAAGGGTCACATGTAAGTTAACCGCTCAGTGCAGCTGCTACATTTTTAGTGCGAAAACACTAAGAGAGCCTAGCAAAATCATCTAATGCTTGTATATGGGCTTCATGCAGGTGTCCAGTGAGGAGAGAGGCAGATACAGTGCTTTTCTATCACCAGCGGTCTTAGTACATCTCTAAGACCGCCAACCAGGGGCCCTTTCAATTTTTATTGAACCGGGCCCTCATCACTGTTAATCCGCCCATGCCTAGGAATAAATTCTGTAAAACTCGTGCTAATGCTTTGATCATACGCCTCTGCGGCGGTTGAGCTCTTTCTTTCCTTCTTTTCTTTGACAAGTCAAATCTTCACTCAATTATATATCAGCATTTTGGCAGCTGTTTCAATTTCCCATATGATGAAACCGACATAGTGTGAGCAAAAGACCCGTAATGCTTTTGGGAATCTTGCCTTTCTATGTCACTCTGGTATTCCTCCCAGAGCTGCAAAGCAAGCACCATCGTTGCAATGCAAACAGATAAGCTGGTGCCATCCAAGCAATCTGTTCAGCTCTAGGCTGTCCAGCTTAATATTGGCACAACACTAGTACCACTTTTGCTTGGAAGAGACAGGAAACACATACGCACAGTATTTTTGGTAATGATAAATCGAGCCAAGGATTTTTAATTTTTAAAAATATAGAACATTGCAAAAAAGATACAATCTGTACAACAAAAAACAGTAGCAGACCTGAGCGCACAACAACCCACTTGTGTCCCCTTGTGCGCGTTGGCTCCGCAGCAAGAAAGGAGCTCCAGAAACAAAAAATTTGCACAAAGTCCATAACAAACATAACTTATTCAGCCCTCTCTCTCCTCCATAAGTATAAACAGTGTTGACTATATACAAGCATTGTTAGTTATGCCCCGATTATAGCGCCTGTGTGTTCACTCCAGCATGCCTATGAAAAATAACCAACAGTTGCTTCTGCATTTTTTGACCCCTCCTGCTACCAAGGTTGGTGGCCTCAAAATAATTTCTTCAAGATTAGACACAGCAGTCAATTGCACCCAGCAAACAGCTAGATTCAGTTACCATAGACAGCATTCTCACTGCATGCCTTCACCTATGGAAGGCTTCTTCTTTGCCTAACACGGCAATGCTTCGGGGACACTTTTTGCTAGGGAAAGAAAGGGGCGCAAAATCAGACACTTGTGTATGCAGGGGTAGGTGGTGGAAGGCAGTCTTGAGGCGAGAGAGAGAGAGAGGAGAAAAAATAAGCCGCGCGAAATAAATTAGGGGTCAACAGATGCACGCTACTCGATAGGCGCCAGAGGCCATAGAAGCTTAGAGAGAGAAAAACAGGCAGTACGTCGTCCTGGTAACGTAACCAGGAAAGCTACATACAGGAGGACAGCCAGAGGAGCGTGCGATCCAGAGAGGGGGCAAACAAACAACAAACAAGGAAATCACAGCTCACTCAAGGGGGCCATCATGAACCAAAGACAGTTCCGCAACACTCAAGGACACAAGACAACTAGGGACACGCAAGTCCTAACAGCACGTCGACAGCATCCCAAGGATAGAGGTACAGAGTTCACACACTGCAAGAGTGGTCTCCTCCCTCCGCATGGGAAACACATCACAAGAGCCCAGCTTGTCCCAAGAATTGGTATCCCACAAGATTGAGGGAAAAAGGAGGCAGAGCAGCTGCCTCGGCTGGCGAAAGCTACAAAAAGCCACGAGCCATTTGCACACCAGGGACGCGGGGGGAAAGGGAACACGGGTGTCTGCGGGGGCACTGCTGGTTCCCAAGCGACCACTCTTAATATTTTTCTGTACGGGAGCTCGATTGTCTAGCCAGAAGCAGAAGGAAGCAAAGCATGCATGCAAGCCCTGTCTACAACCTTGACCATCCTGAGCAGTTGGGCCTCGGTGATCTTCAAAATACATCTAGGTAAAAATATTAGCAAATCTCATAATTTTTCATCCACTCCGTTAAATAGACAATCACTCTTCTTTTTTTCTTTGTTTTTTCGTCTCCAGGCACTTTCAGTTGTCGCATAGTCAACACTCCACGTGTTGCTGCCGATATTAGTCTGGTCTAAACATCACGTGATGGTGTTTTTGCCCTTGACTATAGACAGAAGTCAAATTCCACTGGCAAGTTCACAGCATTGATGTCACATAAAAGCACAAAGGGCCAAAGTCTGCAAGACAGTGCCAACTGGTAGAAGACACAACGGGTACACATGCTTTTGCATAAGTATCTATAATGGCCGGTGCCCATGCACCTTCTTTCAGTGACTCAGCAGCAAATTTCTTGAATGCTCTAACTTTTACTGAATATTATCTTGCGAGTACCATGAAAAGTGTCCCCTAAGCGCCTGAAATAAACTGCTTTGAACCTTGCCTTTGACAGTCGCATTCTCACAACTATAGTGTCACCGCTTAGTGTTTTTGCCACACCATCCGTATGCAGTTTGCGAGATGCATGCAGACTGCAAAATTCCTACCAGTGCATTTAATTTTACCGACCAAGTGCTTCAGAAACATGTCACACTTAACAGCTGCCAACAGCCTCATTACTGCACAGTATGTCTCCTGTTACTGCCATGTCCAGGGAACCACAACGATGGGAAAGCAGCTCCTCCCTGCCACTGGCTTGCCACCTGTCAAAGCTTTCCTTCTGCGAGGAGTCAGCAGCCAGTAAAACACCACAAAAGGTACACGAGGAAATCGGCAACTGGGAACGGGAATGGCCGTTTTTATTTTTTTTTTAATTAGTGTGGCAGTGGCAACGACGCTGGCAGCTCTGAGTGGCAGACAAGAGAAAAGAGCTACGATTACTGGACGGAAACCCAAGCTAGGTTGGTAGCGAGAGGATCCCTGCTTTGCAAAAAGCAGCCAACCGAGAGGAGATACCGATTAACTTGAGCTTGAGGATACCCGTTCATTTTTTAACGGTGTGACATTTCCATCTCAGCCTTAGCACCATGGGTCTCAGCAGAAAAATAAAGGCCGTCTATATTTGGTCAAGGCACAGAATTTCACTGCCCCTTTTTCCCACATAGTGCCGCACAGTCTAACCTAGCAACATACTCTGGCCATGCATCACAAAAAGGCGTCTCCTGTTTTGCCTTTCCCATAGATACATTCATTCTGCCATAACAGCTCTCCCACAGCAAAGAAATGCAAGTTGGCGCTGCTAGCAAGCTTGCTGAACCAGCTCTTCTGCAAGTTAATGTTTGCTATGCCAAAGCCATTGAATGTGCTCAACAAAACATCAAATTTTCAGCAGATACCAATCACTGCATTACACTTCATACAGACACAGAGGGAAAAAGCTGGCAGGGCGCACTCACATTTCTTTCACCTTGCAAAACACTCGATTCAATTCATTCATACAATAGAGCGGTATGTTGCCAGGAAAAAATAAAATGTTAAGGTGTGCCTGCCTAAAGACCAGCGAAGAGAAGCAAGTGGGAGGCACCTTGCAACGAGGAAGGGGACCAAGTACTTTGGAACCAGCAATGCCCCACAGGCAGACCGTTCTTGGCTCACTAATGAAATGAGGCATCCATGGTTAGCGACATATATCTATGATACATCAATATACTTATGGATACCAAGTTCTTGTTTCTATAAAGGCGCTTCCACACATTATCCAGGGGAGCCCTCAAAACACAACTCTGGTATCTACCCCTGTGTGCCCGCGGAAAAGAATCTTCCAGCAGTATACCACTTGATGGCAATAAATATCCCACTGAGAACGGGACCCTGCTAGACAGCAACATGTGCTGCTGCCCAAACCCCTGCCACTCGGTCCAGTGCACAGCAGCTCCCAAGGGTGCCACAGAAGGGAAACACAGGGAAGCGACACGGACAGTGCAGAACAGCTCCAATGGTCAGTGCAGAGATCGTGATGCTCGTACGACAATCAGGTACACGGGTCTGTAGCAGACAGGAAAAAATGTAACTAATTCCCACCCCCCTGCAAAGCTTAGCAAGAGGAGTGTCGAGGTGTGTGCTTGCGGGCATGATCCAATGGGATGATTTGGGATTGCCGCTTCCCTCGTTTCCCCCGGGAATCCATGGACATGTGCTCATGTGTGCAACCAAAGCAGGTGGTTTGCTTGCCGCACGGCTCGTGCATCCACTCATCCACGCAATGACACACAATGTGAGAAATGCAATTTGCTTTGCACCCAGTGAAAAGGACAAACGACAGAAGGAGAGGAAGGTAAAAGAAGTAACCAAACATTCTAACATCTCCAAGATGAACATACCTCCACACTGCACCTGGTTAGTCTCATCTGATCATGACAAGAAAGAATAACAAAAGGCACTCAAATAATAATGATAAAAAAAAGGAAGGAATCAAGCAGCACCGCCCGCAAATATATATTGTGTCTCACTTGTGCCACTGATTCTTCGCCATAATTTCTTTTTCACATGTGTGCCTATGTGCCCAAGCATTTCTTCTTACTCGAAATATTGGCTTCTCTAACATCCACTGAGATTCGGAAGTGAAGGCAGGGGCCCAGGACAAACTCACTGCCACAAGTCCCTCGTGGGTATTCTCTCTTTTTCCACATTACAGACTGTGCGCGCCCAACAACCACACACTACAAGCACAGACAAGCACAGATGTACACACAAGGTAGACGCTCGATGTTTGCCGTAGGTCCACTGGTTTCGTTGCCGGCAACGTCCAAGTTGAAGCAGTCATGGTTAATGCATTTGGAGTCCTTTCTTTTTGTCCATTTTTGTTTGCTTTGCTGTTACCTGCCAGGTGGTTTTGTGAAACACTGAGATCGTAAACCGCTCTGTAGCAAAGAAGAAAAAAAAAAAGGAAGAAGGTAAAGGCGAGGCGGTCTGGTGGTGGGCTGCTCAGTCCTTCTCTCGCCGCTGGCATCTTTTCCTTCTGGTGGGGTGCTCCACACCCCTTCACACATCACCGGTACCAAGCGAGCACTCCAAGATGCCATCCCCGTCTGAAGTCGACTGTGCCTAGCATTACATCGCTATGTACATGCACCCAACATAACATGGAGAAACGAAAACACCCTTAAAAAAAAGCAAACCAGGCAATTAAAAAAAAAAAGAAAAGAACAATGCCCTTGCCATATGGAAGGGAGATATTTGTACAATTGTTGAAGTTTGTGCGTTTATCTCACTCACAGCCACCTCTCATGTGCAACCGCAGAGAGGGAGGCATCCCTGCCACTGCAAGAGACCACAGCTGCCCTGGCCATTGTGGCTCTGCCACTGTCATCTGCCCAGAGGCGGGAAGAGGCGGTGAAGGAAAGGGCAAAAGCAGGTGCCACCCATGTGGATGCAAGACTACACCCAGTGATCGCGGCCCTCACACACGGCCCCTCGCTGTGCAAGCTACGAGTTACATAACCCAAAAAGGAACGGGACAAACCTTTCTCAAACTATGTTAAGGCACTTGACTGTGGGTTCAACAGTAGGTAGTGGTGATACTACGCTATCAAACGCAACCATGCAGCTGCAGAGGCAAGCACATACGGGGAGGCAGTGCACACCACTCGCGCTCTCCAAAACAATCCTTTCTCGCTATTCCGTGGACCGTACGCACAGTGCAGTTCTCAAACAATGGCTTTTGTCACATGTCGCTAAACCTGCCAGGAACTGTGTAAGAGGCCGCGCATCACAGGTGCTGTTTTTCCTGTTTGCCATTTTCCATGTCACCGCTCTCCTTCCCGCAACACTCAAGAATGCCCTTCTGGAGCTGTTAGTCACTGCAACAAAAACATACACTAAAGAGCAAAGCCTGGAATAAAAAAAAAATATGAAAAATTCGGGGAGAAGAAAAACAGCTGGTCCGACCACGGGATCGCATTCCCAGCTTACTATACTATCAGGCTCTGCAGTCTGCATGATGCCCTTGCAGTGTGCCAAGTCCGGGCTGAAGCCACAACCACCCGATGAATCCCCTGTAGTCGAGCACACGGCCAGGCACCACACTGCCCACCCTGTCAGCCATGCTGTGCCCTTCTCTTGTCCCTCACGGCATGACATTCATGAACTGCCGCACAATGTTCAAAGGTAATCTCGTTGGTTCCCCAGCCACGGACTGCACCATCTATTTAAGAGGTCACAGAAAAGTACTAGCGAAAATAAGCTTCAAGAAATTTCTAACAGCTACGTCAATCTATAAAAACTTAACCACCTAAAAGAATATCATTGTACTCATGAACGACCTTAAATGCCAACAAAAGTTTGACAATGACGAAGAGAAAAACGTCGAGATGTATAAAAATCATTCGTTCTTACGATAGCGCCACAATCGATGCTTTGTCACGTGAAAGCAGGGGAGATCAATCTGCATTCACAAAACAGAGGGCTAATATAACAAAGCAATCGAATGCTTTTAAAAAAAGTGTGAGGTAGCTTCTCCAACACAATCAGTGAAATGAAGGCGCAATTTTACCACTGCGTCCTTGTGCAACTGAGTACCCTACCCCGCTGATGGCCTGCGTACAGCCGCAAAATGAGGAGCAGCAGGCATGGCTGACAGTGTGGGAAGCAGCAGGATGGCAGCAAAGCATCCCAACGATAGCATTGGCAATGAGACGCCTATACATCGTGGCAGTGCCAGAAAGGGGGGCCACTTGCAGGCAGTAGTCCACACAGCAGAGCCCAGCTCCCCTACTACTCTTGGATGTCCCAAATCTCGGCCAGGAACGGTGGCAGCTTCTTGTTCTGCACCTTGAGTGAGAAGCACATTTCGGCGTTCATGTTGCCCAAGGTGCGCAGCTCGGTTAAGATGGACAGCAGCCGGGCAAAGTAATTCTTGCCCGGTGGCCGGTGGTTCTCGGAGTACATGCGCAGGGTCTCGATGTAGTACTCCTGGATGCGCTCCACCTTGTGCGGGTCCACCAGCGATGGCCGCTCTGCAGTAGGCACCAACACACCATGCTTTCCAACGAGCAAACAGAGAATAATACTCAAGTTCGGGCAAATACTGGCTAAAGTAAATAATCCCATCAAAGTAAAGTCCTCACAAGCATGCTAACCCCAGAGATCTCGGCCCGTATTCCGAGTTTGCGTCGTTATCGAAGTGTCGCTATCTCACATCACTTCGAGGCATCTGATTGGTCGAAACGCCGGAACCGGGTGTTGTCACTATGGAACCGGAAAAGGTGACAACGTCATGTTCCGGCCCTGGTCTAACAAAGAACCCATTGTGCTCCAACTTTTCATTCACTTTGTATAGAGAAGAATGAGCTAGCATACTGTTAAGTCAATTAAACGTTTGATGGCCATGCCCACAATCAGCTCAGTATCATATGCAGGCCATGAAAGCAACAGAACTGCCTCGAATGGTAGCACCAATTTCACCACTCGCCATGAGCACACTTTGCTACACAGCATTAAAACACTTGTGAGCAACATCAGCGGTTTCAGGCAGAAAGATTGATATCCTTATAAACAGCTCACCAGATGTCAAATATTCTTTTTTTCAGCTTAGCTTTTCAACTATACTAGCTTTTCAACTATACATATAAGCCAGTAAACAACAATGCAAATCAAATAACCTTCAATTTCCACAGTTCTTATGTTGTAAAACTCAAGTATGGCTATGCTCACAATCGACAGTAGCTGCCTACCAATTCCAGCGGGGCATCTGTAAATTGCGTTGTAATTTTTCGTGTCAAAGAGGCATTCAAAAGAACACTGGTTGGCAGCAACACGAAGGCACATGACATACCGCAGCCGTGATAATTGCATATCCTTACTGCTGCCATAGTCCAATTACTACATGCTGGGCACTTCACAAGATTAGTTTTTCCTCCATCAATTGGACGTGAGCTCTTTCCTAGCATGTCAATGCACTGCAAGTAACCCCACACAAGCAAGAGGCACAGCTCACCAGAGAAAATTACAATGGCCGTCAGGAGGGCGTATTCAGCGTTGTCTACTCGCAGCTGACACATCTTGCGGCAGAAGCGGAACAGAGCATCTGCAGAGTCCCCCACACTGGCACTGCGGTAGTTGTCCCTCGTGTATGGCTGGTTATTGGCAAACACTATAGAATCTGTCTTCACATCGTATTTTCGGGCACCTCTCAGCATCATCACTTCACTGGAGCAGGCCTGCATGACAACAGCAATGACGACATTAGCACGCTGTCTCTGCAGTACATTTGTTGTACCAGCACGCTGGCACAATAGTCTAATCTCTTGCCATGACTAAAAGCACTGTGGCAGTGATGCACTTGCCACATACGTATATATACAACTGCCGTAACCATGCCAAAGCCTCTATAAATGATGGCTCACGGTTCACATGTTGTGTCCTTTGCGAAGCAGGCCCAAATACAGGGCAAAAATTTGCTTCCTGGCATAGGGAGGCAACCTCTACCAGGCAACACTGCACTGCTCTGTGTGTCAGTGCCCACTGTGGAGACACCAGAAAAACCTCCACACTGCATTTAAGCATGTGTTTACGTGTGCACGAGTAGTAAGGAAAGAAAGGCTACAATTACTAAATTATGGCATGCTTTTTCGTGCAACTTGTGTAGTAAATGCTAGATTTTTGAGGCACGAGTTAAAATGGCTGTATAACTGCTCTCCCCACCACAATATCTTGTACTCCTATCTGTCCCTGACCCGCAGCGACCAACACCGAACCGAGTCAACCTCGAACAACAAATTTGTAAATGGCTGTATTCTCATATGTGATCCCGCTTCCGGAGCTCAAACACTGAGCACTCACTCGAGCAGATAGCTGAACTAGGCATTGCAGAGAGTAGCTGTAGAACTAAGAACGTTTCCTTGGAGAACTGTCCTCGCTTGCATCGAAAGTCGTCAGACATTTCTTCACTATTCGTCTCATGAAGAGAGAAAACTGCCGCAAGGATGGCATACCTCGGCTTCTGGTCAATGATCCAGCTGCATTAGGGACCACTCATCGTTAAATGTAGATAGGCTATTGATTTCGGACAGCAGCGTCGCAGCAGCAAACTAACCATTGTGCAAGTATATTTGCATGCAAATGTAAGCAACACAGCTGAAAAGACATTTCAGACAACTTGCTGCATTCTTCAAAGTAGTCATTTAAAAAGCTGCATTTAACACCTCCCAGGATGCCTCTAATAAACTTCCAAGGCCCCTGAATGAACCCGTAACGCTAGAAAACCACTCACATAAATGCCAGAAATGCGATATTATTGCAAGAACTACGAGGAAGGTATTCCGACCTTCAGCAAAGTAATCTGATCTTCTCGTGCCAACGTGTCGAAGCCAGGGACCCGCTTGGAGAACTCCACAATGAGCTGCACTGTCAGGATGGTGATCTCGGTGATGTGCTGGAATCGCCGCTGGTTATCTTCCTCACTGTCTCCCAAGGGGAAGGGCTGCACACATATGTACGTAACAAAGGCAGCCAGTCACCAAAAAATGCCGAAAAAAAAGAAAGAATTACATTCAATCTAGAAAGTCAGTTGTGCACGCACTTGTGCATTATCCACATACAGGTACAGCAAAAATGTCTGGCTGCAGACTGCTTCAATTTTAGTCAACAGTCTGTATACAACAACTGAACTTATTTCGCCTGCACCACTACTTTTATTGGCAGAGTTCTTTGTATTACCATTGCAGAGTATTATAGGCGGTAGTGTCTATTGACCATTATTGAAACATACCAAGAAGGTAAGCACAAATGCAGCCCCAATAACAGGGTACATGAAGAGAACGAATATTCACTAAAAAAACCATATGACCTCATGAAAGCACCCAAGTAATCACTCTATCTTGAAGTGCATGCATGTTTCAGTATATGCAAGCAGCGTCCATCTCGGCCATCAACAAAAGCTGCTCAATGTGCTTTGCTTCTATTTCACAGATCAAATACAATGCTGTCGAAGCTAGCAGAAGGAGTGTGCTAATATTTACAGCCATACAACAAAAAAGAACACAAGAGAAGCATGTAACGTCCCTTGTGGTCCCCTTGTTGTTTGTAAGCATGTCTATCTGCACAGTGGAATAAACAGATTCTGAAACGGCTATATAAAAGGGAGTCATGCAGAAAAAGCAGCATATTGGGCAAAGTCACAAAACTTCACCACCAGCAATTTTTAGCATGATGCTTCTGGTATGAACAACCCTTTCAAAGCATTACTTGTTCGTGCTGCCCAGATCTGCAACAAAAAGGCAGTGATTTCCTTGTGATCAGCAAAAAATATAGTAATAATAATAAATTTTTGACTGCACGTTTACTAAGTTTGCTGTGAGCTTAAGAAAACAAAAATGCCCAAAATATCTGATTAGCTCTTTCGCAGTTGTTCCTTTTTTTTTTTTCCTTCGAGTCAGGTTTTCGGCATTCCCACAAACAATGCCCCCATCAATTTCGACAAGGTGGCATCCAGCAGAACAGCCTTGAACAAAATCTCCTGCTCACAATTTTTTGGGGGTTCACACGTCAAAGTGTTGAAATGTGGCAAGCGATTGTGAACGTGTACACCGATGCAAATTTCTGTTTCCAAGTGAAGTCTGCCTGGGAAACACTGAGTACTGTATATTGGATATCAGACCATCCCTGCATAATGTTACGAAATACAAGTACCATGTCTGTGTGCTAATTCAGTGCCTTTGGTTAGTGGTATGGTTAGTGGGGGTTAACGTCCCAAAGCAGCTCAGGCTATGAGAGACGTCGTAGTGGAGGACTCCGGAAATTTCGACCACCTGAGGTTCTTTAACGTGCACTGGCATCGCACAGCACACGGGCGCCTTGCTTTTCGCCTCCATCGAAAAGTGGCCGCTGAGGCCAGGATTCGATCCTGCGACCTTGGGAACAGTAGTCGAGCGCCGTAGCCACCGCGGCACCCCGGCAGGGCACTTCAGCGTCTTTCAATGCTCACTCGATTTTCCCATGACTACAAATCTGTTTCTTAACAGTAAGAGCCAATAAGGTAATAGTAAACATATTCAGAGACAATCCAGTGCTTGAAATTAAACAGCAGATTTCAGGCTCCCTATAGGAACACAACATGCACAAAACATGCACAAAAGGAACTGATACGTATGTTGAATTCCATACAATGCTAAAGTCAATACAAATTTAGATAACATTAGATCTTGATTAAAATTAACAGCAAGAAAGAAAACCTGCTGTAAGTAAAGTTCTAACCTATCCACTCTAAGTACGCCTTATGCCAATTCGCCACAAAACAAGCCTGGACTAACATGCATTTCTTTTTCTTCTTTTCACACTGATTACTTGCATACTTTTCACAGCAGCACACATGACATACAAGAAGGAATACAGCAAAGAACAGCTCAATACTGACCGTGGTTTTCTTCATGTCCTCTTCAGAAGGCGACTCAAACTCCTGCTGGTAGTAGACTAGCTTGTTGATGAGGTCCTCCTGTGACGAGGACAGAGGCTTGACACCTGGGCTAAGCACCAATGGCTTCTTATCCTCCTCATGATTGCTGCTGCCCAGGGAGCTGCCTCCACCGCTCAGGGGCTGGCTACTGGGGCTCACGGCACCCACAGACGATGGCGCCATTAGCGCCGAGGGGCTCTCCCGTGTTGTGCTGTTGGGCCGGTCCTTCTGGTGCTTCTTGGACTCCCGCTTGATGGCACACTGGTACTCCGGCACCACACCTGCAATCCACAGACAATGGTTAGCCCAGACTCAATATACATGGGGAGCTGGCTTTGACAGCCGCTAGAAAATGAAACTTAAAAGTGCTGGTATTTAAATGAATCTTGGTGAATAGACAGTTCTAATGTCCCTCACGTAACAACATAAATTTGCTGTGCAGTCCTGATATGCTCAACAACATTAGTTGAACATTATAGCTAATCAAGCACTTAGTTGCTGAGCTTGTGGGGTAATGCCAGCAAGACACCAGCGTCCCCAACAGCGATTATAACAACTTAAAAGAGGTTGTCTGGACTGCCAATTACTGCATGGCAGTAATATTAGCATCCTGAGCAAGAAGGTTCTCGAAAATTTGATAAGAAACCTTCAAAGCCTGAATGTACACTTCAGTAAGGAATCATTAATGCACACCAATTTTCCTAACACTTACAGATCAGTTGTTACATAAAAAAAGTTCAAAATCCTAGCTGTTCATCTGTGAGATTTCAATTGTGCTAACGAAAGCATGCTTGATGAAATTGTCGCATGCACCTTACAGTAATCAGGGCTGCTGCATGCACTTCACGATTGAAACTCGAAATAATACAAGACCTGTTCCATCATAAAAGGCTAAAGGATTCATCTTGGTAATTTGATGGCCTCAAGCCATGTGTTGTGACTCCACCAATGAACAAATGGTGTCCTGTGCGTTTGACATCTAGGGCATGGCTCTAATGCGCCCATTCGGCAGTTGAGCCGTGTCGCCGTTGGTGCCATTGCAACTGAGCAAAAGAGAGTCATGAGCAAGCTATGGTGTAAAGAGAATTTCTCAGAAAACAAAAAAGAGCCTCATTTTACTTCTTTCGAGAAATTCTCTCTGGCTCATGAAAAAAAATAAAGAGCGCTTTGTAACTGCATATACATGACTACATACAAGCAGCTCTCAAATTCTTTGCCTCAATATATTGCAAGAACGCCTAAATAGCTGTGCTCAAATTTCGCATTAGGGAGTACTGTAATCGTCCTTCGAATTTTTACAGTGTAGAAAGCTCGAGTGTTCCAGCACCAAAATTGATATGTGCTTTTCTCAAGCCTGGAGCTGTTTTCCCTAAAGTTCCATTTTCCATTTTGGATCCACTTTGTCCTGCAGCATTGATTGGGTGATGAAGCCGCAGCTTTAAAGTATCTGTGGGAGGAGACAGAACCACTGGCTCATAAATAACTGCAGCCCATCACTGGCCGCATGGTGTAGCCAGCAGTTAGCCAGTGCGTTTAGCAAGTCAGCACGGTCCACTATCTCGTAATTTCTTTGACTGGCCGCTTGCTGCGTTTGTCTGGCGCTGCTGTCATGCTGACATCCAGCCAAATGAAACAGAAAATCGATATGGAATATGATCCCTACTGACTTTGCTTTCTACAACCAGTGTAGCATCACGTAGAAACCCTATAAAAGCAGGCTATGTTGTTCAATTTGACAGCCATGCAGTAAAAGGGATGACATAACGGTTGGTGAAGGAAGCATTATAGTCAATAAAAAGGGAAGCATTTTTTTTTTTTCAACAACTTTAATTTACTCATGGTCTTGTGCCATTTATACAGCCCTCCATATCGAACCATGAAAAGAATAAAAACAAGGCTGTTGTGAGCACTCACATTCTGGTCGCATTCCAACGCTGAGGCACTTCTTGAGACGACACTCCTGGCACTTGCGCCGCATGTACATGTCGATGTCGCAGTTATTGCCGTACTTGCACTGGTAGACTGCATTCTTTGTGATGCTGCGCCTGAAGAAGCCCTTGCAACCCTCACATGTGAGTGCATTGTAGTGGTAGCCCGATGCCCGGTCACCACAGACCAGGCAGAGTTCCTCCTGCTGCCGTGGTGCAGGACCCTTCTTCTTCTTTGGGTCCCCAAAGCTGTCTACAAAGTAGCCATTCAGGCCACCACCCCCACTACTGGGGCTCATCTCCTCTTTGCCTGCATTGAAAAAGACATCATGCAATGAGCACTAAAACAGGGAGCAAGACTAAAGGATAAACAACTGTAACTGTGCTGTCATATGTCCAGTCTGACTGCATTCGCTGACCAAGTTCTCAAGGCAGCAAACTGCCCCACTTGCATGCACATATCTTCCACCAAATATCTAAATACCATCTGGATAAATAAACTTGCATGCACAATGTAAAAGGGGGTGTAGGGTGCTGCACCTCTACCCATAAATGTTTAAAATGACATCTATGTGGCTTAGGAAGTAATGTGTATGTCCTTGACATCTGGGTCTGCTTCTGTTGGCTGTGTGGTGCGACCTTCTACTTCGAGGAAGCCGCAAATGAAAGGTGACCAGCCTGTCCTGACGGTACATCGCCCGCCCCTTGAACATAACCGGGGGGGGGGGGGGGGGGGGGGGGGGGGGCTGACCCTACGGAGCTGGGACTGGTAGGTCACTGCCACTTGCGGCAGGGGCTAGCCTGCCACCATATTTTTATCTGTTGTAGGCCGATTGCACCCGCTACAGTTTCGGCGGCTGTTGCGACGCGCGTCTTTCTCTCTCTCTCTCTTCTTTTTCTTTCTTCTCTATTTTCTCTTCTGTCCGCACAAGGCAGCGGAAGTGGCTCAGCTACAGAGCCAGTAGCAGGCCCGTGCATTTTTTTTCCTTCTTCCTTCAGTCGCAACAACTTTTCTTTTTCCTTTTTTTTTTTTTTTTTTTTTTTTTTTTTGCGAACACAACCAGCATTTCATACAATGCATCTAAGTTCACCGGCGTTCTATAATTCGTTTACAAGAAAGGAAAGGCGCAGTATCTGTCACTCGCAGAATCCCGCTGTCATCCTCACGGTAGGCAGGGGTAATTATGACGAGCGTTTAACGATCCGGGGCGTGGTGCAGTTGGTAGAGCGCTGGGCTGGGAAGAACAAACAGGACGGGCGCTGTTTGTTCTTCACCTCCGTCCACGTCTGTAGCGCTGCTTTTTCCATCATGTCACCATACCAACTCGCCCAGATGTCTCTTCTATTACGCTTGAGAGGCAATATGAATTTAGACACGGCGTCTAATATGAGGGCATCACAGGGCTGTCACTCGCGGGATTCTGCACGGCTGCTGTAGTCCAGTGAGGAATAAATTCCGGTGAGCTATCCTTTCGGGCCCCAAATTCGAGCGGAGCAATAGCTCTCGAGGACGGTTATCACACTCTTGCCGGGCCAAAACATTGTATGACAGGGGAAATATTGCCTCCCAATTCTCCTAAGACGGGCTGCCGCCGTTGGACAAGCATCATCTAGGCTCCTGGCCACCAGGGTCTACGAGTCAATGAGGCCGCTGATGCGGCCGCCCGAGCACCTACACATCGGGTCCCTCATCAGAGCTGTCCTGGTTTAGAGGCTTATCAAACGCTTCTGCTGTTCCGAGAAATCCTAAACCACTACTGTGACAATCACCGCCTCTACCCGGCCCCTGCCAAGAGCCTGCATAGGGCGGAGCGAGCGAGCTCTGCAGTGCCTGTAAACAGAAACCTGCCGTACTCATTTTGATCCGAACGTCGATGGGCGTTTCCCGCATTGTGGAGATCTGCGATATCTATCACATAGTGTGGACATGCGCTCAGAATCCCCACCTTCCCCTACCCGAGAGCATGAAAGACTGCCCTCCTAAACTACTCCACACTGGAGGCCCAGATGGCTCCAGGGCGCGAGACGGGGCCACATCGTGCAGTGTCCCGGACTAAGGATAACTGACCATGTAGTAGTGTCTTGAGACTCCGAAACTCTATTATGAGCATTAGAACGTTTCCACCACCACCACCAACGAGACCGGCACCTTCTGTTGATTTAATCCAGATGAGCGCGTCACGCCGTTTATCACGGAAGCCATCTGGCACGGCTCTCCACGACCGTAAACTGGCGGCAATTAACCTCTCTCTCTCCGACTGACGAGATTCAAATAAATTCGCTTCAACACTAGCAAAACACGTTTCAATCAAATCGCAACGAGAAATTGAGATATAAAAGTACGCAGGAAGGAGCCTTCGGAGTACTGCTATTAGCAGAGCCGCAAGCAGCGTATGCGTGCGCTCACATCATCGGCGCCTGGTTGAGCGGCACTGTTCCACTCGACACAGCTGGCGTCGGCCCGATCGCACGCAGCTCGGCTCGCCCTGTCTGCCTGGCGCAGTGTAAACGGCCGCCGTCATCAGCTGCGCACGGTGCTACACTACACTACTCTGGGCCACTGTGCCTCCGCTCCCAACAGCTGCGCGAATTGACTTCAGCTCGAATCGCACGCACTGACCCAACGAGGGCTGTGGGTGGTTATGGCTGTGGCCGCTTTCGCGTTCCACCAGTACAGCGCGGTTTTCGCTGCATCAGAGCAACGTTTACAACCCTCATGCATAGACGTTCTACACAGTTATCTACAAGCGCCGCCTAATGAAGAATTATGAGAAACAAGTGCGGAGTTTCTTGAGTTTGACCGCTGATTAATTCATCAAGCTGTGCGATTCTCTTGCTACGTATCCGAACCTTCTGGGGTGAAGGTGGGATGCCAACAGGTGAAGCCTCATCATCATCATCTGCCGGCATTTTGGGTGACTAGCTGACTCGACGAAGCAGAAATTGCTCGTACACTTGCATCTCGCTTTATTCTTTCTTTCGCTGACATATCTGTGCTCAACGCGCGACTACACACTTGCGGTCTCGCCGTTCGCACATTACGCGCTCATATAACCGCCGTCTCGCTCCAGCGATCGCACCAGCGTGTTCAGCTCTCGCCGCAGCATAAGCGGTTACGTTAGTCACGATGCGTCTGCAGGCAAAAATAACAGTCACCAAAGCCGACATCAGCGAGCGAACCCCGAACACGACGCACCATGGTCACGGGCGCTCGATCACGCTTCTTCATGTGCGCGTTCCCGGCATCGACGCATATGGCATCGGGTCCGAATCACGGTAGGCGAAAAGCGGCAATCGGTGCGAGTGGCCCCGTCACGGAGCCGCTGGCGTGCGCTGGCCGCGCGTTCTTGACCTTCGCCGCGCGCGCGTGACTACGGTAAATGTTCCGTGCAAGGCTACCGCCGCCCTCACCGAGGGACCGAGCCAAGCCGCGATCGCCCGCCCACGAGCGTGGGCACGGCGTGTGCCTCGCTTCACGAGCTTCTGACGCAAGCGGACAAATTCTTACCCCACAGCGCGGGACAGGGGCAGAAAGTTTACCAACTTCTACCGCGTGGGCCCGTGAGTAGTAGGAGAGGAGCGGCGACAAATAGGAAGCAACGCGGACAATACCGCTTGTTGAAAAAAACTGCTAATTATCATCAGACGCCACACCCAAAGGCGTACTTTTGAGTACCACGCCCAACTTGCGCTTTCGAGGCCTCGCGCAAAACCTAGAATGTTGTGCGATTGTGTCACAGCGTCTACCATGGCCAATATAATCGAATCGAAAACGATAGGAATATTTGCTACCCGAGCGAACGTTCAACGAGTAATAATTCGAAACAGCGAATCGCTAGAACGGCGCTATCGTTTTTTTATAGGTGTCCAAAAAGCAATACACCTCAGTTGTTTCTCTCTCTCTCTCTCTCGAACACCGTTCATTTAATTTATGAAACTATTATAGCCCAATATGTGCTGGACCCGCATAACAATTCAATGTAATCTCCGTTAAAACGTGTGCCTCCTCGATGAGGCAACTTCCGCGCTGACACCAGCCAGAAAGCATGAGAAGCGAATACCGAATATGACAACAAAACGTCTAGAATTAGTCACTTCTAAGCACGAGTGGGGAGGTGCATCTGTCATGGAAGCATGCGCTTAAAACATCTTCGACTCATTCTGAGGCGGAATTATAGTGAACTATATTAGCTGAATTCATGTTTCAGCCCCGACATTAGCCAAGTACGAAAACATTTTCTCCGCATTCGCGCTGCAGCCCTGCAAGATGACCTAAGAAACTCGCATAGACAGTGGCGCCTCCTTTCCTCTTGGCAAGTTTGAGACTGCAGTGGATGTCAACACACCCTTGTCCCCGCATCAAAATCAACCTACCCTCGTCCTACCAGCGTCTCCCTTTTCAACGTCTGGCATTTTCCTCTGACTTCGGCATCCTCCACCGGCGACAACGCTTTCACTTCCCCCTTTATTTCCCCCTTTCATACCCCCTTCCCCTCCCGCGCGGCCCCGTTGCGATGTATCCCTGCAATTTCAGAAGACAGTTATCTAAAAAAAAAAAATTAAAAAAAAATTGAAGATAACTCGCATCGACCACGATCGTGCACTGGGCAGGCCAGTATTCGCGCTCCTCCTCCCTCTCACGCCTGCATCGATGACAAGTGCACCTCGGAGCGTGTTCCCCTGCTCACTCTGCCACCTCTGTCTTCTCTTCGACCGTTTTTCTGGCACCTGTATTCTCTGCCAAACATCCTGGTTACCGATGCGCTCAGCTCGGGGGAAACCCGCGGCAGGCGGCCT
The DNA here is from genome assembly GCF_055883805.1 of Amblyomma maculatum. NCBI lineage: Eukaryota > Metazoa > Arthropoda > Arachnida > Ixodida > Ixodidae > Amblyomma > Amblyomma maculatum. The sequence goes on along the minus strand of NC_139345.1, from coordinate 16,706,845 downwards.
CTGACAGGCAGTAAAATGAACGACGCGTCAAACGTATCGTGACTGCTAGAGGTTTCTCGCAAACAGCGCCCTTGGGATGAAGCCATTCTGCGGACTTTCTCTTGAACCGCGATCATGCACGGCGAACAAAGCTGCCAGGCGACTCGCCAATGCTTTCCCCCTCTTGGCTTCTGCGATTGCTGGGACGACGTCAATTTACAGAGCACAGAGAAAGGCCACGGCAGGTGGTGCGCGCATACTCGGAAACGCGCGGTCGCGGAAGTCGTTCCGGAAGGTAAGGAATTCGATGAATCCGTGAAGGACTAACGGCGCACTGGACGGAAGCGATGACCACAGGCCGGCTTACACGACCTCCGTGCCAAGTCTCATCATTCTGGCGGCGCTCGCCTTCCAAGTAACGCGAACGTGAGCAGTAGGGTGGAAGCAATACAAACGCCGTGACAGACAGGGTTGACCGGGTTGACTTATGAGCAGATCGACTAGCGCTTTACGTCTGCGACCGAAGTTTCGCCCGCAGCGTCTCCAGCGGCCGGCCCTCGCATCACAAAGCGCGCAGCGAGGCGAGCGCGAAACTGGTACACCCTACTGGCGAAACGTGGCACGCCGAAGCAGCTGTGAGAAGGCGTCCCCCCGTCAACCCTTCATTAGAGAGCCAGACCCTCCGCCGGAGGAGCAGGCCCGACAGGCAGCGGCAGATGAGTCCGGCCGCGTGCCCTTGAGACGCGCCGCCGAGCAGTCCTTGGCCGCTGCGCAGCACGCACCACCGAGGGGCGGTCCTCTCTCCGCCGACGGGCAAGCGGAAAGTTTCAAGGGCGGCAGACGCCCCGCTCCCTTGCTGCCAAACAATGAAGCCATTCTTCTGCCTGCACGCACCACGCAGGGTTCCGAGCCGGTCACGCAACTTTGCCGCCGCCAACTGGGCGATTGCCTCACACGTGTCCACCCTCACCGCGTCCATAGCGCACGGCCAACTCGGCGAACTCCTGCGGTCACCAAATTGGAAGCGGAAGTCTTGTTCGCCGAGGCACAAGGACATCGCTCTGCTTCGTCGGTAGGAGCGAGGAAGGGTAAACCATTTCGCAACACGGCCGGCATCGAACGAAAGATCGCGAATTTCTAAGCCGAAGGGGGTCCGCTTCACGACTCTTGGGTGCTCCCGCGGTCCTTGCGCCCGGGCCCGCCGATCGTTTCCACGTTGCGGAGCGCTGGACGTTCGCACGCACCTCACGCAGCGCGTCGAGCAGCGTGGCCTTTCCGTCTCCACGCAACCGCGCCATGAATAATTAAAAGAGCACTGCCGTCTTTCTCTTTTGCGCGGCGAAAGCGGAAAAACGACAACTCTACCGCGGAGTTTCTGAAAGAAATCCAATTTGAAGGCTAAACGCGGACAAGTAACGCTACTAGCGCCGGCTGGAACCTGAGAGTGCAGCGGACGCCGTCCTCTTGGACGACGTCGTCGCCTGAAAGGTCGCGAGGAACCACGGCGCACACGTGATGGGCGAAAAATGCGGTAATTCTCGCGAGCTCGCAACACGAAGCATTGCCCTGACATTAAAAAGAGAAAAGCAGCAGCTCTGTCGCCACACCTGAGAAGATCTTGGCCCTTTAGTCTTCCTTGCTCACTGCCGAGACCATCACGAGCCTGCGGCTTTCGGCGAAAAACAAAATGAAAAATGAGGGCGAGGGAGTGGCATTCGACGAAGCTTCCTCACAAGACTGAGAAAACGGGGACGCCCGCTTGTTGCACAGCGAAATGTGGATGTTTCCGCGTTGCTTTGCGAGTGACTATCCCTCATAAAGTAAAGAAGCCTGTGTGCAATGCCTGCACCATAGCTATGCCTGCACACATCGCTGGCCGTCGCAAGTTGCACCAATTACTCGGCTTACCAGAGAAATTATCAACGCTTCTCGGGGCCGTTACATTATTCTATGCACGTGCGACGCGACCATTACCTACGTTCACATTTCCCCACACCTTCACGCTTCCAATGAACCGTACAGAGGAGAAAAAAAAAAAAATCCTTTTCACATGCCTATATTGGCATCAAATAACGTAGCCATTTTCCTCCTCTTCGTCTCAATACAAGTGAACGGGACTCTGCACAATGCTTTCCTGTTCGACGGAAAACAGTCGACTTGTACCAAACATAGCCGTTGGATTCATTGCACTGGCCAATAGCACTACGCGCAGCACGCAGATGCGGCTTACACGATCACAGAGCCAGCCAAACGCGAACCCATCTTTCCCTAAGTCACCGCCATGACAATTGCGACGACACCAGCAGGGGTGGAAGCAGGGTATTTTGGAGCAGAGAGAGAGAGAGAGAGATTTTAGGAACATTCTAATGTTTTGGGGCACGTTTTTAGGGTCAAATGCTTTGAAATTTGTTAATTACAGTTTTCCAGTCCTGGGACATAAAATTCCCAATCTGCATCCTTTCTATGAAAAATTTAATCCTTTCCGAAACATTAAAACAGTTTGCGTAAGCTTAGCAACGGTGTGTGGTAGTTTGCGCTATCTGCTCTCGCTTGCTGCTCTCCACTGGAGATTAAAAAGGTTGAGAGGGTGTTCTATGCAGTTTTTCCACAATTAATTCCCTCCAACTGCTTTTGATTCACATTACGTAAATATTTGCTAAAAGATTATGCTCCACGCTTCTCTAGCTTTCAAAAATTGTTTGTATCAAGCCAAGTGAAAGATACGTTATATCAACACCACCGGTGCGATGTCATCGTTCCCATATTCACCTAAATTTGATAATTTCAGCAGCCAGTTTGGCGCAATTCTGGAGCACTACTGTGTTTTGAAGCAGAATAGAGCGTGGAAAGCAGTTTGGAACAGAATGGAGCGGCATATGCACCAGGGGCGCGCGCATCGACCGTCCCACTGCGGCCGCCGCCGCAAAGGATGCTAAAAACGAGAGTCGCTTATCGCTCGGGGCCTCCGGAGTCGACCCCCGCCCACGCCGCAGTCAACAGAACGTGCCCTACCTCGGTCGCATATACACCTTCCAGCGAGATAAGGGGCAGTGGAGTACGACAGGGGTGCACGCGGGCACCGGCGCGAAAACAAGCAGGATGCCGACAGACAACGAGAGATAACGGCGCAAGTCTCGACAGCCGCGTCCGCGCACTGCCTTATCGCAGCCCATCGATTCCCGAGGGAGGAAACCTAGCGAACCCCGAAAACTCACCCGTGCACGACAATACGAGGATCACACCTCACAGATGTAACTCGCTGAAAGAAAAAATCACACGAAATGTGCGCTTTGTTTATTGCCGCTTCGGCGGTTACCTATACTCCACCGAGTTATCTGTTTGCTGTTAAGCTCTACAGTGAGAAAATTATGTGTGTAGCTACCGCGCACGAAAGTCAGCTTCCAGAAGGATCGATCCGTAAAAAAAAAAAAAAACGGATGGAGTTAAAAAATAGCTAACTAAACGGGCGCCAAATCATACCGACGAACACAGGCACTTCACCATTCGCAAGTATATGAGCTATTTGTGCCAGTCATCCAGTGTACAGGGTGACCATTTCAAAAACAGATGGACCAAGGAGACTTTACGCAATAGCTTCAAAGGGTTCCTCCCGTTCACTCACCCCTCTGCTCTGCTGTTGTGAACACTGGGGCAAAGCGCGCGTACAAGGTTTCTGTTTCAGCTAAAGGCGCGTTCCTTGGTTGCGCAGATGCAGCGTGCCCGGATCGCGACCCGGCGAACAGAGATTCGATACCCCGCCGGGGTGGCGCAGCGGTTACGGCGCTCGACTACTGTGCCCAAGGAAGCGGGATCGAATCCCGGCCTCGGCGGCTGCGTTTCGATGGAGGCGAAACGGAGTGGCGTCTGTGTGCTGTGCGATGTCAGTGCACGTTAAAGAACCCCAGATGGTCGAAATTTCCGGAGTCCTCTACTACGGCGTCTCTCACAGCCTGAGTCGCTTTGGGACGTTAAACCCCACGAACTAAACCAGAGATTCGATACATACCAGCCGCTGAGTGAACAATCACTTTTCTTTTTTTTAAGCAAAATTGCTTGCCTTTGGACGACCCTCTCGACCAATCCGGGTCCTTACAGGGGTCAACACGTTGGGATTTCGGGTGGGCGGAACATGTAGCACTTTCGGGTGAACAGAGACGGACAGCGGTGCAGCGCTCGATCAATACCTTCTTCTCCAACGTCCACGCTGCTTATATCGGGCAATGTCATGTATAACGGCCCGCTTTCGAGATGCCGTGAAAACATGCCGCAGCAACCGCGGGCAACGAATAAAGCGCAGAAATCAGTGATACGAACGCCTTGCCGAGGCCCAAAACTCTCACAGGGGCCGTTTTGTGTTGGCAATATTCGCTATCTTCGGCCGAAAACTGCGGCTGATCGGCACGCACGCCATCATTTCATGCTGCAGTTTCCATTGAAGCACCGCCGCTTTTCCAAGACGCCCACGTGTCGACCTTTCAATGTACATCCCACTCTCCGCCGCGTTAAAGGCGCTGAATTTGCGTTAAAGTCGCTGAATTTTAACGAAACAGGCTTGTGTAGTGACAATGTGAAAGTTCGCCATAATATGCCATGCGGGCTTTTAACACGCCCCGAAGTGTGACTCAGGCTATATGGGGCGCCGTAGAGGAGTGCTCCAAATTTATGTACAGCACCTTTGACGTGCTCTGACTCTGCACAGAGCTTCTTTTGCGTTTCGCCTCCATCTAAAACAGCCGCGGCTTCAGTCTAAGTAGCCGAGCTCCTCGACCGCTGATCCACGGAAGCGGGCGATCCTAAAGTTCGCAATTGTGGTTAGCAATAACTGCACGTGTCACATGAACATTGTCGCCGTTGATAGTCAGGTCATACTTGGGAGCAATAGCGCAGAAAGATAAGGGACCAAGAACGAGCATGTGTCTCCTCGCTCTTGGTCCCTTGTCTTTGCGCCATTGCTCCGAAACCAACAAGCCCAAATTTCAACGATAGTCAGGTCAAGTTCTCTAAATGCTAGGAATACATCTTTTACGAAAGACGTGACAGCACCTAACCTAACTTCATGGTTTATTGGCCTCAAAATACTCAGAACTCATCCTCTAACGTAACGGGGCACGTCACAGAGGGTAGACAAGCTGACAGAAGAAAGCTTCAACCTCATCCCTAGTGTATCCACACTTCAGGTGAAACGAAAAGTTTAACGACGGGGCCTGTACGTACAGCGCAAATGGTCACCATCATCGACGCCTGGTAGTCCGCCAGGCTATGCACTAAGACGCGCGGTAATGCTTGATAAGTTGTACGAATATTACTGAGAGAAACGAACCAAACCGCATGCACATTAGCCCGGATAAGTGCACAGAAACCGAAACTGCTCCTTGGTATCACATGACAACAACCATTATGTACTCTAGCAATAACCTTCGCGCGCGCTGAGGAGACAATTTTTAAGGGCATGTCACAACACGATCCGTGTTCTTGGCCCATTCTTACACAGCGTGGTAAAATAGCGATCTAGTGGACGCCATCCTGATTGGACCAGGTCGCCCTTACCTTTCGTATAAGGCTCTTTGTGAACACTCACTGGTACCCAGTGCCATTTGCTTGTACCGCGTCACTGGCGGATATCCCCGCGGCGCCAATTATGCCGCTATCCGTATCAATTAGCGACGCAGCTGTAACATCGTTCCGAGTGGTGCCAAACCACTTCAAGACGCATTCACCGCGCATCTGTTAGCCCAGTAGCTTGCGACAGGGATTCGAACCGACGACATATGCGACAAGTTCGGTGTATGCATTCAAACCGCGCGCACGCACGCACGCACGCGTGTGTGTGTGTGTGTGTGTGTGTGTGTGTGTGTGTGTGTGTGTGTGTGTGTGTGTGTGTGTGTGTGTGTGTGTGTGTGTGTGTGTGTGTTTGTGTGTGTGTGTGTGTGTGTGTGTGTGTGTGTGTGTGTGTGTGTGTGTGTGTGTGTGTGTGTGTGTGTGTGTGTGTGTGTGTGTGTGTGTGTGTGTGTGTGTGTGGAGGGGGGGGGGGGGTTGAGAGGAGGCCGCAATATGAGCTCGTTATGCAAACGCAAACCGCGATGTCAACCCCACCCGAGTCAACCGAAGACGACGCTGCCGTTGCGACATGCCCCAGGAAAAATGGAAAGAAACGTGCGAAATCGATCAGCAAAAAGTGGCGAGCACAAAATTCGAAAGACACACACACAAAAAAAAAATAATAACGAGTGCAGTCGCAGTGAAAAAAGACAGCCATATTAAAAAGGCGCTATGAAGAAAGAGCAAGCTGCTACATTTGAAAGCTGTGTGCAAATGCCACAGTGGACAGCTGCAGTGTAACACAGCCGCTGTAACACTGTTCGAAGAAGCGGCGCTGCACGCCTCTGCTCCCACGCGCCAAGCCTGTACGCCACATCGAGCTACGCGTTGGGGCCGCGGAAGCAGCGACGTCGAGTGGCAGAAACTGAGGCACGAGTTTCGAGGGTTACGGACTTACGGACACTTGTGTGCGAGCGACGCGAACTCGTTGACCTTCTGTATTTTGTAAACAATATACAAAGCTCCCCGTGTCCTTTCTTCCTATCGCTCCCCTCTATACTTCCCCTCGCTATCCTCTCCCTATCCCGCTTTCTTTCCCGCCGGCCGCCGCTCAGGTGCTTCAGATTTTTCAGATAGCAATTTCCGCGGCCGGCAACACTCTTTTCCTTCTTTTTGATTCTTTTATAATAATAAACCACTACCACGACCCACTTACGGTAGAGCGCGGGCAGTGAGGTCTCGGCATAGCGGGATGAGCCACGGCACAGGCGCTACTGCCGGCCCGCCATAGTGCCACGATCATAACGTTGGTCAGGGCATCGCTTCCTAATCTAATCCAGCCGTCTGACCCTGCTGTACCGATACGTTTACATTCTCTAGAAATGCACACAACTAACAACGAGACTCTAGCAAAACCGGGTTCAATAAATGTTCTCTTTATGCCAGTTCTGCGCATTCCGTGCACTGACCCCGCCAGTTTCCTCTGCACAGCTTCAGCCAAATGCTATCATTAACTCTCCAGATCCACTCAAATCTGCGAAGAGAGAACACCGTTATGCTCGGCTCGGATGTGCTCGTTATGCTCAGCGTCGTGCTAAACCAAGTGAAGACAAAGTGTCACGCGAAATCGCGCACGAGGTACCTTCGAGCCCCTCTAATCAGCGCATGATGCACAGGACGCGAACAGAATCGTAGTCTCGGCAACTGATGCCAACTCTTAGCTAGCCCGATGCTGCACGGTTTTTGAGCGGACGAACTGTAGGGGGCGTCTCGGCTTCCGCTGGCACGGGTGCGATCAACAGTCCTCGTTGCCAAGAGGAAAAGGCACAGCGTCGGCTCGCCGGGTCAGCTCCCGCGTCAACACCCGAATCGCGTACAGAGAGAGTACGACGCCCTTGACCGTCAACGTAAACGCCCGTAAATAACGGAAATCAGTCAAACGCGACTGAGCTCGGACACGACCGGGTGACCCGGCCAGAATCAAAGCTGTCAGCCACTCGAAACACAATGAGCTGCTTCGCATGCGTACACCACCGCACAATCGCCAATTAAGCTTTTATAATACGCGCCGCATAACTTCCATAAACTCAATGAAGAATGGTTAACTTTAGCTTTGGGAACAAAAGAGGCACCAGCAGGTCGAGCGAGAGAGTCGAGGACACTTTGGCGACTAAAGTGATGAAAGGCGAAAGCCTGAGTGCTGCATTCTGCTACGCGACTGTAGCGCATGTAGCGATGAATGCTGCTACGAGTAAAGCGAGCGACTACTCTTTCACATTCTGTGAATTCATTTATTCAGTGAACTCTGCTTGGCAGCGACAAGATCACGCTCCTTGTATCTTCGCAGCTGTTCTCCATTTACTGCTGTGTGGTTGATTTTACCGGGTGTGCGACATTAATTAGCAATTAATTAGTTATTACGCAAGTGGTATTAACTAGGAATTATTAAATCGGTATTAATGAGTAATTATTTAATAATGCATTAATTTGTAATTCGTAATTACCACTTCGTAATTATAACTGGTTAATGTATTAGTCATTAATTTTATTTGGCATATGACCACATAAGGCACGCATTCGCGCATACTATCGTGGTGCTCTGTGATTGGTCAAGACCTCCATGACGTCATCCCGTCTCGACCAATCAGAGCCGCCGCAAGAACTTGACACTTTTGCTGACGACAACGATGAGGCAATTGCCTCATCGGGGCGTCATCGAGTGAGCAAAGTTTGAAACCGTGTCATTAGTGGCGGCGCTCATTGACTACCTAGCAGCCACTGACAGCTTATCTCTGTACTACGCGCTGCTCGGCACCCTTTTCTCACAAAGTTGTGAATTGTAAAGTAAGTTTATAGGAAAGAAAAAGTGCAGTATCTGTCACACTTTCTCCGTGAACACCTGAACCGTGCCGTAAAGGAATGGAAGAAAGGTGGTAGAGACACCGTAGTAGAGGGCTCCTAATTCGACCACCGGTGATCTTTAACGTGAACTGCCACCGCACAGCATATTTACGTTTCACCTCAAACGAAGCGTGGTCTCCGCGTTTCGGTTCAGTATCTGAGTTTCTTAACTACTAAGCCACCGCGGTGGGTTTCTCAACGTTCGCAGGAACAGCGAACAAGCAGGTATTGCAGTCCTCCCAGAAATAGTTGCCATCACGCCCATTTTCTTGCACCTGCCTGTCGAGGTATTCAAGATAATTAGCGCTGCACCACACCGGCTACTAACGACTGGACTCCAATGATCACGGCTGAAAACCGAAGCAAAGATTCGCAGAGAGCACAACACGAGGTCAGGTCTGGCCAACTGCAAGGCCGCCTAGGCTACAAGTGCTAAGCGGTAGTATTTCTTATATTGTCATTTGTGCTTATTATTATTATTATTATTATTATTATTATTATTATTATTATTATTATTATTATTATGCCCGGTTTCTGTCTCTCCGTGTCATTTGTAAACCGCCTGGCTGCCTACAACGACCCCCCCCCCCCCCCCTTCCGTCGGCCCGTCAAATCACTAGTACCTCGAGGAAGCGAGGGTAAGGGAACAACCTTTACTTTACTCCAACACGAACCTATATAATAAGCACGAAAAATAAATGGTCAGTTATTCTCTTCAAAAGTGCAAAAAAGAAAAAGAAAGAAGGAAGGAAGAGTAACAGGCATTTTGCGAATTACGTATTTTATAACACGGCGCATTCCACGTTATGTTTTTTTTTTTTTTTAAGAGGCAGCTGTCATTTCCTTCGCGTTTTCGACACATCATCGACGGACAGGGGAATATTTTCGCACAACAGTCAATAGCGTAAACACACACACGCACACACACACACACACACACACACACACACACACACACACACACACACACACACACACACACACTCAATGCCCAGTTAAGAGTTTTTAACCACGCTGAAAATTGCAACGCTGAAGGCGACAACAGGAGAACACACAGGCCCACAGCTTAGACCTATAGTGACGAGCCATAAAAACGTATGCGAAAGAAGAAAGAACAAAGAAAATAACAGCCAGCGCAGTGCACCTTGTTAAAGAAACAAGACGATGAAAGGCGACATGGAGACTTGATTTATGAGGAGAACCCGAACGCACAATGAAGACTGTATCACATGATAACAAATGAATCGCGACGCGACCGGCCCGTCCCGCTGCATCGCGGAGAAAAGTTCTCCGCGAATGGCAGCGTGCTGCCCCCACAGACAATGCCGGGAGCAGGCGGATCAGCGAACTCGTCTTGCGCTCAGGGCGACAACGCTAACCTTGACGCAAGACTCCTGCAGCACACATGAGTGACGTGTGCATCTGCCACCTACCAGCCCCGACCGCGCAACCGTCACATGACATTCGAAGTGACGCCCTCGCATAACATTCGACTGCTAAAACGTTTTGTTGTTCGAAGTTCGAACAACTTTGCGGAGCAGCGTCTGATTCGGGCCATATCGAGCTCCAACAAAGAATTAAAAAAAAAAAAAAGAAAGCTAAATACTCGCGTACGTCCACGCAGCTGCGTTAAGAAACGGGGAGCGAGAGAAACCCTTTCGCAGCGGACGTCAGTGTTAGCAGAGCTTCGCAAATGAGGCTGAAGCAGCTGCGGTGCTTCGTCAACCTTTCATCTCGCTGCAAGAGGCAATGATCGTGGTTCATCTGGGGCCAGTCGACAGGCCTTCTCATTCTTCTTCGAGTCGCAGCAAGTGCACAACGAAGCCGACAAAGTGGCGTGATAAGGAGAAAGACAACGCAAACGGGCTCACTACTGCTTGAATCGAGCAGCACGCCGTGCTCCATTCTAAGCGTGCTTCCCGATAGAAGCACTCGGGTTACCGAAACGTGGAGCCTCAAACTGCGCGCAGTGGACCCGGTGTCAGCGGTACCTTGCAGATGCAAGAAAGTTCTTCGCTGGAGCGACACGCAATGCGGCCAAGTAGCTTGTCAGGAACACAGAGCGGTTATACCGAGAGCAAAAGTAACAGGGCGTCAATGTAAGCAAATGGCCCCTGCCAGGCAAAGGACGTAGCCTCGTAGACAATGCCAACCGTGACGAGGGAAGGAACTGAGACTGCAAGTACTCTCACATACGCGTAGGCGTGATCGGTCCCGCGGCGACGCAAGACGGCATATTTCCTGCGTCGTTGCGCGGTTCCGCCGGAACAGTTGTCGGCCGCTTTCGCGCAACCGTCTGCTGTGGCGTCCAAGACGAAGGGCGCCACTGAAAGGTCGGCCTCCGGGGGCAACGGCAGCGCGAAGGACGATAGCCTCTCGCCCGCGCGGCGGAGACTGCAGCGGCGGCGGCGGCAGCAGGCTCGAGGCTGACTCACGGAACGCGCACCTGTGCCGCTTTCTCTGCGCTCAGCTGACGTCAAGGGCTCGCGAGCAGCAGGCGACGGCAGCAGCTCGCGCCAAGAAAGATAAACTGTGGCAAGAGCTCGACTAAGCCTGCGCCGAACACGCTCTGTCGGCGTTGCTGACATTATGCCGGCCTCGGCCGCAGGCAGCCTGTGTCCAGCGGGCGCGCAGAGACGTGGCCGAGGCTGACCAGCCACGTAAGAGTGTCCTTTGCTAAATAACTCGACCAGTGACCCAGTGATGATAACCTTTACGGACCTCCACCAGGCAATACCTTCTTCCGTCAACTGTGCATGCGCCAACTAGTGACACGAGGGCCCAGATGTACGAGACATGCATCCCTTGACGTGCACCCATCATCCGACGAGGGGTAGGCGGTGCAGCAGCAAGCAGTGTGATCGTGAGGATGTGTACGCACGCCAGAAGTCTTCCGGGGCCGCCGCGTACGGCGGGGGCACGTCCTCGTATCCGGGGTGGTAGTTCATGGCCGCCGGCACCAGGTGGCCAGGCAACGCACGCTCGCTCGCCGCTCGGGTTCACGGATCGGAGCGCGAGTCTTCGTTCTCCCGAGGAGGCGAAACGGCCGTGAATTAGCCAAATGTGTTGTCGGGAGGGGGGGGGACAAGCGGGGGGCGTGCCAGACACAACTGGCCTTGAATGCTGCACGCCGCGCGCAGTGCATAGACCTCGCAGAACGCGCGCGCGCAACGCTCCCTAGCATCGGCCCGATGAACAGCGTCAAGAATGCACAGCTGTTGGCGACGGATTTGCCGCTGTGCTGCTGCTGCGCCGAGTGTCGGCACACACACGCGCGCACACAAACGCGCACAGGGCTGCTGCTGTTCGACGTCAGTGATTGGCGCAGAATGGCTCAGGCTGTCCTTCACGTCCGCGGTGAGCAGCGAGTTAAAGGGAACAGCGGAGATGCGCGCGTCGTCGCGCGCGCACAGCGGCACACTGCAGCGACACCTGGAAGTAGGCTCGAACAGAGCTCCTAAGCACAAAATCACTGGCCTCCGCAGATCGCAGCCGGTTCGTGACGTACTCACGGACAACGAAAATGCCTACATAAAGGCGATGAGGCGACGACCTCCGGCTACACCTAGTGCTATAAGGAAATCCCCAAGGCGAAATAAATGATAATGAACTGCGAAGCTATTGTTCAAGACACCCGAGAGAGGTTCGGGAGCAACAACCACAAAAAAGGAGCATCCTGCTCTGTTAACGTACTCGCAAGTACAGTCAAACGTTCCGTCACGGTTAGAACTTTCCACTGGTCCTTTCAGTGTTGATTAAAATCGTTTGAAATGCTGGTCGGCTTATCACGTGGAGTTGGAGACCAGTTGATTCACGATCAAGGGGGCTACGGATTTACGCTGTTGCCTTCACAGTGCCCGCCAGGGAGTTGCCGAAAACGAAGTGTCCCTTTACGGAATGTGAGTGAGTGAAAAACGGTCATTTTCTGATATGGGGATTGCATTTTATGGAGTTCCTCGCAGAACATGTTTTTCTTTTTTCAGAGGCATTTCGCAACAGTGGATGAATGACATCGCAGCTGCCAACGTCATAACTGTGGCCGCCAATCAGGGAATTTCGTTCTCGCGAACCTCGGAGAACGCGCACTCTTATAATTTATCATGTTAAAGGGCCTGGGATTCATCTCTTGCGGAAAAGAGAGAGCGATCGGACGGAAACCCTTTCGGTTGCAAGTCAGGAGTTTTATCTATACATCACTGAGGGCCACTAGTTCAGTGCGACAGAGTTCAGAGGCTTAATAAAGGATAGCAGCCACACATTATTTTACAGCAACACAGTTGCAAATTAGTGTAACTAATAGCACCACCATTTAGTCCGACTATTTAACGCTAATACTACTACCACTAGTACTCAAAGCAACTAATTAACACCATTTAGCAATAACGCATAATGTAAAAATGGAAGTGTCATCGCAACAAACCTTAGGGATGGATACCTGAGTGATCCTTACTTTGGACTGCGCATTAATGACCTAGTGTCCTGTTCTTCTCTCATTCATTTTTTATTACTCAGATATCTCAGTCATAAAAATGACATTTCGTGCCTCGTCGATCGAATGAGCTCTAAAAGTATGGTTATTTTTATCCACCTCAAAACGGGTGCAGTGCCTAACATTCCGCAGTCATCACTCAGTACAAGTGTCATTCAGCGCATGAACAGCACTGAAGTGGCGCTATAGTATATGCCAAGAGCCAAAAGTGAGTGGTCATAGGGTCACTAAATCTTTTTGAATAGAGAATTTCTACGTTCTAGGTGCTGAACAGACACCAAAACCAAGTCTCCGAATACAGTACAAATAAAATACGCGTCAAGGTTGTTTCACATGATGCGATTCTCGCCGCAGCAGAGTGTGATTTCAGCCGCACAGCGGCAGAAGGGCACGCCGCGCTCCAGTCGCAGAGCGGCAGACTTCCAACGAGTTGGTCGCGCGCGGCACAGTTGCAGCGACGGTTGCGAATGAAGCAGCCGCCAATTCCGAGATGTGGCAGGAGGAAGCGTGTATTAGCGTATATTCAGTTGCGGGCGAGCTGAAGCAATGTCGAAAAGCGCGCTAAAACAATGCTGAACCGCAGCAAAACTATTGTTCGTGGTTGCGTACAAGAGGAGAAAGTGAAATATGCCATTTTTTTTTTATACAGTGCTTCATATTTCAATAAAAGGCACATAAACAATAAGCGTGTTCTACACATGTTATTGGTACATTGTGCTGCTGCCGCGTGCTGCACTGACAGAAATCGCAGGCGCCGCAACGACACTGCGATTCGACCGGAATTTTTCGTGCTCGTCGCATCATGTGAAAAAGCCTTCAGATGGCTCGGATTCGCGCTGGCGAATGCTACCCCACTCCACTTCTCCCTAGAAATATATATCTATATTATAGTTCTCGAGTAGGGCACGTTGACAGGTCTTGGACGTCACAGAGAAATATTTAGATGATTGAAATGAGAACGTGTTTCAGCCAGCTCCTCCGGCGGCGGCTTCTACTTAGTAAACAGTCTAACAACAACTCGATGGATGTAATCTTGCTGCCGAACTCTGCACACTTAACTGAACTCTTTTCTCCAATCTGAGCGTAAATAATTCTCGAAGCTCTTTCAGATTGAAATCGGAGCTTTTAGCAGCCTCGGCCGCACAAAACCATTTCGACAGAAGCGTACTTCACGGGTTGGTGCTGCACGACGCAATGTTACAATGTGGAACGCAGCAACCCCCCCCCCCCCCCCCCCCACACACACACACAAGAAAATAAAGAAGACAACTTGACCTGTGCATTTTAGATCGCAGAAGATCCTTTCAGCGCCCTCTACGTCTTCGGAGAAAAAGACCCCTGAGGGAGCCCCTCAAGGGGGATTTATAAGTGAAAAATCAGCCAGCCAAATAATGCATTGTTGGGTAACCACTTGGCTTCGAAAGATTCAACTCCATTGTATCTTGACTTTGAGAATAAAATGTTTTGCAGCGCCAGATCACACAACGGTGATGTAGTGCTCGTCATGCCACTCAAAACACTTAAACACAAGGGGGAAAAGGGGGAATCCGCGCGTCGGCAGCACAGTGAAGAACTAAAGCTTCTTCCGAGCGCTAGGCGTCAATGGGCTTCCGCATGTTTGGACACCCTTTCAGAGTCGGGCATAACGACAGCGATAGAACGCGCAGTACTAGACGAAAATGACCGCATTTTGAAGAGTCCTGCCGACAGCCGTAACACATCCGAGTCATTAGATAATACGCCTGATTTTACCGTGGTTATGAGACGTTCGATAGCGTCCATCTATTAGGGTCCTGATTAAAGAGACCGCCTTGGTAGTCGTTTCCAAAACTTAGGCGTGACTTTCGTTGTGCCGCGCAGCGTGCAGACCACGCAGAAAGGACCAAACATCTCCTTTCCAGGTCAACTTTCAAATTTCTCAGATCCTGCGCTGCAGCCATCGGTCGATGCCATCCCAATCCTATCAACAATCCTTTTGGCGATACGCAGCTACTATCAAAGCGCGGCTGCTTTTTTTTTTGTGTGTGTGTGTGTGTGTGTATGTGTGTGTTAGTTTTTTTTTTCTTTTGTTTTGTTTTTTCAGTTTATCGTAATCGGCACTCTCCGATTATTACAGCTCCGAGATGAGCCCAGCCTTCGAGCAACGTGGCCTACAACATCCGATTCTTATCCATCATATATAGTTAAATTAAAAAAGCGTGTCACAGAAAGAGCGGCACACTGCTGCGCTCACCAGTAATGCCACCGTCAAGCAATAAAAACGTAAAATGTCACCCCATTCAAATCAACCGACCTAGACATGGTTCGCACCACGATAAGAAACAATCGACAAGTTCGGACTGCTCATTTCTTCTTTGTAGAGTTAACTACCGATACATTGTCGCCTATGCAAATGACGTAGACTGACACCAAGAAAGACTGATTTGCTCGCAGTGACCTTTCGCTGTCCCGATATATCGCAGGCACTATCCATTCCAGAAGTGAGGGGCGGAGTCTGTGCGACCGCAGCCTTTTCCAAACTGACTGTTGTTACGACCAAGCATCCGCAATTGCGCGCTCTATTGTTCGCCTGTGGGCATGGATAAGTTTTGTGAATAGGTGGTGATGGTCCAATGGCTCTAAGTGAGCCTGTTTCCAGGAATCCTGTTTTGTAAGCATGTTTTGCTTTGTGGACAACCTGCAAATGCCAAATTGACCCTGTCAAGAGAACGTTTGGAAAAACACAAAGAAACGTCCCCCTGCGGGAAATAGCAGGAAGTGCTTTCTTTTGTTTACCCTTCCAGTCGAGAAGGGCTATCCTCCAGTGATGAATGCCTCCTATCCAAAGGAGACGACAGAGTGACATGTCCGCTGACGTGCAGGACAAGAAAGGAGCATGACTCATACGGCCATTAAGTGATTTCCCGGGAATGCAGGAAAGATTTGCAATTGTCGAAAAGATTTGCAATTGTCGAAAAGATTTGCAATTGTCGAAAAGGGACAATGTTGGGAGCCCTATGCGGCGCCACGTGCACTCGGGTTTCTGAGAAGTAAAACCCCTTGTCAGAACCAGCCTGTGGTTTCTTTGCTGAAGAATAGAAATGTACCTCCTCTCCTCGCCGTTCCCAAGCTTTTCCCGCCAACAAGTGATCACGCCCAACGAATGAATGCCGGACCAGTCAGTGCTTCAGACCATCAGTGCAGTGATGTGTTCGATTGGATGCCGATACCTGAGGGGCGTGCCCTGGATTTGGTTGGTCAGCATCTTCAGAGAGGGGCTGGACATAGGGGGTTTTTAAGGACGCTGCAGAGCACGAAATGTCGCTCTGGGCCCTGGGTAAACGGCTCATCCAGTCGCTTCTCGCTATGAACTCTTAACGCTTGTCATTTTGCTGATGTACCCTTCTTCTTCATGTAAATATTCTTGTAAATACGTTTTCTCAAAGTGCCAGTAAACCTGCTTGTACATATTTTACCAACTTCGAAGATTCAGTCCTTCTTCAACCCGGAGTCTCTGCACGCTACCAAGTGAAGGCCGGGTCGCCATAGCCCCAGCGTCACGACAACTGGTGGCAGCGGCGGGATAAAGCCCCAACACTGGTGCCCAGCGTTGGGATCTGAATCTACAAGCCACAACAACTGGTGACCAGCGGTGGGATCTGAATCTACAAGCCACAACATCTGGTGATTGGAGGTGGATCTGAAGCTACAAGCCACAACACCTTGTGATCGGAGGTGGCATCTCAAGCAACAAGCAGGAGCAACAATCGGCCAACAAGAGGGCAGCTCGGAACATCGATCGCATGTGTGGGTGAGTGCTTGGCTTTTCTTCTGATGTGGACCAGGTTCTAGAACAGGGTTAGATTTTAGAACTGGTAAAGAGAGTGTGGAAACGCCTTTAGGTTTGGTAGTTTGCACTGTTGTTTTGGAAGTAGCCGACACTCGGAGCGATCATGGACCTACAAAAGCTGCAGAAACCGGAACTGTTGCAATTGTGTGAGGAATTGGGAATTGATACAAGTGGTTTGGCACGAAAACCTTTGATTATAAAGGCAATCACAGATTTGGGAGCCGATGATGAGGAGCTCAGTGAAGCATGGAACCTCATCGGTCAAAAAAAGGAACAGCTCAGACAGCAGAAGGAGCGGGAAAAAGAGCAGAAAGAGCGGGAAAAAGAGGAAAAGAGGCGTGAGCGTGAACTTGAGAGGGAAAAAGAGGAAAGGGAGCGCGAACGTGAGTGGGAAAAAGAGGAAAAGAAGCGTGAAAGAGAAGCAAAAAAGCTGGACCAAGAAATTGAGCTCCGGAAATTAGAACTAGAGTTGAGCAAGAGGTCGGGCAATTGTCCCCAGCTAGCGGTACCTCTTCTCAACAAGGAGGCAGATTTCAAGATGTCAAAGTACATGCAGCCATATGTGATATCAGGGGATATCGGTCTGTATCTGGCTAACTTTGAGCGAACCTGCGAAAAACTGTCCTTCCAGCGAGACACTTGGTCTCAGAGATTATTGACGGTTCTGCCCTGCGAGGCAGCGGAGGTTGTCGCGCGGCTAAGCAAGGAGGGCGCGGACAACTACGAGAAGGTCAAAGCTTGCCTTCTGAGAAAGTATAGGCTTAGCGCCGAGGCGTTCAGACAACGTTTTCGGAAAGCTACTAAGTCCAGGGACGAGAGTTAACCTGAATTCCTGTACAATTTAAGAGTTAATTTGGGCGAGTGGCTAAAGAGCACAGATTCCTACAGTGATAGGGACGCTGTAGTCGAGCAAATTCTTTTGGAGCAGTTTTATAACTGCCTCCCAGAAAAAGAAAGAAATTGGTTACAGGACCGAGGCGAAATTAAGTCGGCAACTGAAGCTGCCGAACTTATTGAGGAGTATGCTTCGCGCCGACAATTCAGCAACCCAGCAGTGGATAGGCCCCGCAATCCCAAGTTCAGTATGAAAAACCGTCAGGAAAGGCACTTTGCTAGAGTTGGAAACGAAGAAATGAAGGTTTCTTCAGGCAAATTCCCTAGAAAGGACGGCAGTGAGAAAAGTGGGGAAGTGACCAACGTGCAGAACACAAAGAATAAGCTTGAGGCTAGGAAGCCGCTCACATGCTTTAGGTGTAATGAGCAGGGTCACATTGCCGTCAACTGCCGGAAAGAAAAGATTGCTTTCTCGTATGTCAGGGACTGCGATGAAAATATGCAGCTTTTAGAACCCTACCTGCATGACCTAGTAGTCAACGGGAAGCCTTGCAAGGTACTGCGCGATTCGGCCGCAACGATGGATGTTGTCCATCCGGCGTATGTATCGCCTTCCGACTATACAGGACAGTGTGCATGGATCCGACAGGTAGTTGAGGAACAGAGTGTGTGCTTGCCGATCGCGAACGTGGTCATCGAGGGCCCTTTCGGCGAATTAACAACCGAGGCTGCCGTTTCAGGAAAGCTTCCTAAGTGCTATCCGTATTTGTTCTCCAACAAATCGGACATGCTGCTGCGAAAGAGGGGCATCCTTTTCGGAGACAGAGTTGTGCAAGCCTTAACACGTTCAAAGGCGCGAGAACTAGCTACACTACTCATTCCAGAAAAATCCACAGCGGAGGAAACGGCAGTTAAAACAATGGTAAATGCGGAAGATAGCAGGTCAGAAAACTTTGAGAGCGAGGCATCTCAGATAAGTCAACTTGAAAGTGAGCTTGATGAGACGCGGAATGAGGACGTTCTTGAGAGTAACCTCTTGCCGCCAGTGTCTAGTAATCTCACGAGACTTTTAAGTGGAACCCGAGAGGACTTAGCTATAGAGCAAGCCAATGATCCCAATATACAGGAGATAAGGGAGCGCCACCGCGCCACTAAGACAGCAAACAATATTTCTTTCGAGATGAGAGAGGGAGTGCTGTATCGCTTATTCAAGGATAAGCGCGGAGTAGAGCGGGACCAATTAGTCGTTCCCCAAAAGTACCGCGGAGACTTACTGCGACTTTCCCATGGCAGCTCGTGGTCATGTCACCTTGGAATAAAGAAAACAAAGCAGAGGCTGTTGCAAGAATACTATTGGCCTGGATGTTTTAAGGACACGGAAAATTTTGTACGGTCATGCGACACGTGCCAGCGGGTTGGAAAGGCGCAAGATAAGTGGAAAGCTCCGATGGTGTTAGTACCAATCATTACCGAGCCGTTTCACCGGTTAGTAATAGATATAGTTGGGCCACTTCCTGTGACCGAGTCAGGGTACCGTTATATCCTCACTATGTTATGCCCAGCCACAAAGTTTCCAGAGGCTGTTCCGCTGCGCGAGGTGACGTCCGAGAGTGTAGTGGATTCGCTGCTGTCAGTGTTTGCACGAGTTGGATTCCCTTCCGAGGTACAAAGTGATCAGGGTAGCGTTTTCACGAGTGTCCTCACCACCTCATTTCTCGAGCGATGCGGCATTAAGGTAGTGCATAGCTCGATCCATCATCCGCAGAGCAACAGCGTAGAAAGATGGCACTCTGTTCTCAAACGAGTCCTGAGGGGACTGTGCTATGAAAACAAGCGCGAATGGGATACCTGCCTGCCTGCAGCGCTTTTCGCTTTGCGGTCAGTGCCGCACGAATCCACTGGATTTAGCCCAGCCGAGTTGGTGTACGGAAGGTCACTGCGCTCACCTTTGCGAATGGTGCGCGAAGCCTGGGAGGGGCGCGGAGAAGACCCAACAGTAGTAGAATTCATTCTGAACCTCTTGAATCGCTTACATAACACTAAGGAACTCGTTGAGGCCAGCATGAAGTCAGCCCAGGCTCGTTCCAAGGTGTACTATGATAAGTCAGCCCGTCAAAGGACGTTTTGTATCGGGGACCAGGTGATGTTGCTGAGAAGTTCAAGGCAGAATAAGCTCGAAGTACAGTGGGAAGGACCGGCTGAAGTCGTTGCAAAGCTTTCTAACACTAACTACGCAGTGAAAATTCCCGGTAGGCGTAAAGAAGTGCGCATTTATCATTGCAATCTTATGAAGCCTTATGTGCAGAGGGAAGCCGTGGTAAATCTAACGTTAAACCTTCCCGAGGAGATGGGGGACAACTTGATTTGCCTCAGCGGAAAAGGAAGCAACGCTCAGGAGCTTCTCAAAAAGACGGAGCAGAGAGGAGAACTAAAGAAATCCCAGCTGTCCGATCTGGGCGAGATAATAACAGAGTTTGAGGCCTGCTTCGTGGACAGGCCAGGCAGAACTGATTTGACTGAGCACGATATTGAGCTGACTTCAGACGTGCCAGTGCGATCAAGGTGCTACCGATTTTCTCCAAGGCAAAGAGAAATTCTGGATAGGGAAGTAACTCGCATGCTGGAATTGGGAGTAATAAAACCCTCGGAAAGCGATTATGCTTCGCCTATGATCTTAGTAGAAGCTCCAGGTAAAGACCCTAGGCCTGTGGTAGACTACCGAAAGCTAAATTCTCTCACCAGGGATCAAGTGTATCCTATTCCGAATATTGAGGAGAGAGTAGAACAGGTCAGTAGAGCGGCATATGTGACTACGCTGGACCTTACTCGAGGATACTGGCAAGTACCGCTCACTGAACGCGCCAGCAGATACGCGGCTTTCGTCACTCCGACGGGCAGCTACCAGCCAACAATGATGAGTTTCGGGCTCAAAAATGCTCCATTTTGTTTTTCCCGACTCATGGATAGGGTTTTAAAGGGGTGTGAAACATTCGCGGTGCCTTATTTAGACGACATTGCGGTTTTTTCCGACTCATGGGCGGACCATATGGTACATCTAAGAGCTGTACTGAGCCTTTTGCGTCAAGCTGGACTAACCGTAAAGGCCGAGAAATGTTGCCTGGCAAGGGCGACCGTGGACTACTTGGGTCACAATGTAGGTCAAGGTTTCAGGAAACCCAGCGAGATTAAGATTTCTGCGGTAGCAGACTACCCGCGGCCGAGCACGAAGACGGAAATTCGAGCATTCCTGGGTCTGACTGGATACTACAATCACTACATCCCTAACTATTCAGCTTTGGCTAGCCCTCTGACCGACGCTCTCCGCAAGACAGAACCGACAAATGTAGTCTGGGACGAACAAAAGGAAGCCTCCTTCGTAAACCTGAAGGCTGTGCTGATTAGCCGTCCGGTATTGCGAGCTCCAGACTATGGCCGAGAATTCACGGTCCAGTGTGATGCCAGTGATCGAGGGTTAGGTGCTGTTCTCTGCCAGAGAGATGACGACGGTAATGAGCACCCCGTGCTCTACTTGAGCAGAAAACTGAGTTCTAGAGAGAGGGCTTATTGCGCGTCAGAGAAAGAGTGCGCTTGCATTGTATGGGCCATTCAAAAATTGCAGTGCTATCTTGGAGGGGCCAAATTCACCGTAGAGACGGACCATTGTCCCCTGGCTTGGCTGCAAACTGCGACATCGAAGAACAGTCGCCTTCTTAGGTGGAGCTTGATTTTACAGCAGTACAATTTTGAAATAAGATACAAAAAGGGGAAGTTAAATGGGAATGCGGACGCGCTTAGCCGCTCTTTCTAAGCGGTCCGAGATGTTCCTCACCATGTATCGAAATTGATAATCAAGTTTTTTTTTTTTTCCGTGCGCTTGTATATGTGTGACTATGTAAAGCAGCACGTTTGGTTTTCTAGGAATACGTGGGTCCTGAACGTCTTGAGAGTGGGCTTTTCTCGAACAACAATGGCAGTTTTCTTTTGACCTGGTCTCTTCAGACGGGAGCCAAGTGCTTGTTTAGACATGTGGTTGAGTTTCAGACAGCTCGAGCAATTTGGCCTACAACAATCAAGACAACGCGACAAGCAACAGCGAGCTTCAAGCGTTCACGTGCAGGCCATTAAGTCGTCTCTTCATGCAGCAGCTGGGACTGCTGCCCTCCGAGACTCTTCTGGCGGGGGAGGAGGCTGTTACGACCAAGCATCCGCAATTGCGCGCTCTATTGTTCGCCTGTGGGCATGGATAAGTTTTGTGAATAGGTGGTGATGGTCCAATGGCTCTAAGTGAGCCTGTTTCCAGGAATCCTGTTTTGTAAGCATGTTTTGCTTTGTGGACAACCTGCAAATGCCAAATTGACCCTGTCAAGAGAACGTTTGGAAAAACACAAAGAAACGTCCCCCTGCGGGAAATAGCAGGAAGTGCTTTCTTTTGTTTACCCTTCCAGTCGAGAAGGGCTATCCTCCAGTGATGAATGCCTCCTATCCAAAGGAGACGACAGAGTGACATGTCCGCTGACGTGCAGGACAAGAAAGGAGCATGACTCATACGGCCATTAAGTGATTTCCCGGGAATGCAGGAAAGATTTGCAATTGTCGAAAAGATTTGCAATTGTCGAAAAGATTTGCAATTGTCGAAAAGGGACAATGTTGGGAGCCCTATGCGGCGCCACGTGCACTCGGGTTTCTGAGAAGTAAAACCCCTTGTCAGAACCAGCCTGTGGTTTCTTTGCTGAAGAATAGAAATGTACCTCCTCTCCTCGCCGTTCCCAAGCTTTTCCCGCCAACAAGTGATCACGCCCAACGAATGAATGCCGGACCAGTCAGTGCTTCAGACCATCAGTGCAGTGATGTGTTCGATTGGATGCCGATACCTGAGGGGCGTGCCCTGGATTTGGTTGGTCAGCATCTTCAGAGAGGGGCTGGACATAGGGGGTTTTTAAGGACGCTGCAGAGCACGAAATGTCGCTCTGGGCCCTGGGTAAACGGCTCATCCAGTCGCTTCTCGCTATGAACTCTTAACGCTTGTCATTTTGCTGATGTACCCTTCTTCTTCATGTAAATATTCTTGTAAATACGTTTTCTCAAAGTGCCAGTAAACCTGCTTGTACATATTTTACCAACTTCGAAGATTCAGTCCTTCTTCAACCCGGAGTCTCTGCACGCTACCAAGTGAAGGCCGGGTCGCCATAGCCCCAGCGTCACGACACTGTGTGCTTCCATCAGTTGGAGCGGTTTTACCGGCGACCGCCGAGAGAGCGAAGATCATTGCGCCTGACATTTCATCCGCGAACATTTGCATTTCGCGCAAGTGAGAGCTGTACAGAAAGCAAGCTGCCCGAGTGACGTCGCCGAGCGAGCGGGGGCGGCGGTCATGTAACCTGACACGACCTTGCTGTAGTGCAAACAGGATATGTAGGGCGCGGCGGAAGACCGGCCGCCACTCCTGGTAACATTACAGCGCGCTCTTACGTGCACACCTGCCAACATGACGAGACTAAACATCGAGATTTTTTTTTTATTCGCGCCAATGGGCGAAAGGAAAAGAGCGGCGGGGGGGGGGGGGGGGGGGGGCAAACTTTCAGGCAGTGCATAATGAGTACTTTTGCACGGAGCAATTAGTCGGAGTAGTTTTGCTCCAAGCATGATCCAGACTGATGGCCCTTTATTAGCAGCAGATGTCGGAAGGTTGTTTTGAAATGAGCGGAATTCAATTTAAGTGGCACTTTCTCATCATCTATGCCACCGTGACACGCTGACGTCGCATCCATACACTATGCAAAATGTTCCCCTTTTCTCCATGTCACGAAGCATGAAAATTACACTGTATAAGACTGCTAAACCTTTAGAAAATACATATTGAGCTTTGATATTCAAGCACATGAGAATTCTAACTTTTCGCTGTGCGCCACACACAAATATGCTGTGGCTATTTCTCCAAGCTCGAACGAACCGTGAAGTCCACAACCCGCGAAAGCTTCTTACAACGATTCTACAGAGTGGAGGACAGCACGGTAGAGGGGCTGTTGACCGGACTCGAGCCAGACCACCCGCGAATACAACCGACCTTTGCCACACTGTATTTGCATAAAATATACAACAGCCCAAGGAGTTTTCTTCGAAGCCCTGTAACGGGGCTTGTTGAGCCTCTCCGGTGTCCTCAAAGTCGTAGGTGACGAAATAAGATCGTCCTCACCCCTTCTCACGCTTAGCAGTTACTGCAGCAGTGCTTCCAGAGGCATATTACGGGGCTGCTTATTTTTTAACAAAGACATCCACACAACGCCTGGATCGCTCGGCAACTAAGCAAAGGCCAGGCAACTGCGCTAGGTTACTAAATCGTACCGCGCGGCAAGATATCGTGGAGTCGATCTGAATGCCGCTGTCGACACACACACCCCACGGCCGCAGCCTTGGAACGTCGCTCTCCACCGATATGCGCCGTGTAGAGGACGCCGGTCGAAGCGAAACGGCAGACAGCGCGGCGGTTTCGCGACAGTCGCGTGCTCGCGGCCGCAGCCCCCAAATGAGCGGGGCACGCCACGCACTGTGCCACTGCTGTACAGTTACGGGGCGAATCAGCAACGCGGGTCGATATCCTCGGCGGCGGTCGCGGTGGGTGTCGCGCCAACGGCCGCCGACACCGGCTGCGATGCGTCGCTTGCACGCGCCGCCGCGGACCTTCCCGCCACGCAACGTCGGCGCGCTCTTATTACGCCGCGCCTCTCCCTCGATGCGTCGGCGGCAGTCCCACGCGAAGGCGCGGAACGAGGCAACGCAGAGTGCACGTACGAAGGCGTGCCGAGTCAATGAACCAAACGTTTTTAACCGACAACGCTGCGTGCGAGTCTGAACAAACCGTGACGGAATTCAGTCAAAACAGTGCAAAGGATTTGCCACGCGGTGGGGCTCCTACAGAATGTGCGCATGTCCAGACTTTCTCACTGTGTGGGTGCTCTGTCTCAGCTTCAGATGTGGAACGGAGGCGATGCATTACCAGCCACACAGCCTGGTCCAGAAGCAAACCACTTGGCCTAAGAACTTTTGAAAACGGCTGTACACCCACCGGCAAATGTTTACCAAGCGGGACTTTAACGAAGCAAAACAAACAAAAGAGAGAGAGAGAAATAGAGAAAAGAATTTTTTTTTTTTATTTTGCATAATGACTGCTGGAGATGCTAAGCGGTGTCATGTGAAAGCTGCCAACTTTTCTACCGAACAGCGGAGACCCCTCCGATTCCCGGAGAAAGTTGAGGGCGCGAGGTTCGACTGACCAAGAAGGCGCAGAATACTTTTTTTTTTTTATGTGTCCCCGGCGGTCTGCAGCAACGTGCCACTAACGATGAGGCTCATTAGAGAGCGAAGGCCGCGGAGTGGCCAGTCTGACTGGCACCCTAACCCGCCGTCTGCACCAAAGCGCCTGTCGAGGGCCGGGTGCGTTGCATTTCCCTTGAAGGGGCAATTCCGCTTCTGGTCGGTAGTACCACTTGCCACCGAAACGGAAGAATGCAGCACTTGCTTCGCGGGTCGAGAACAGCGGACACTGAATAGTCTGTCCAGTTTGAAAGCTAAGCGGGCCTGGTCCCGAGAGGGCACTTTTGATAAGGGGCGCGAGTACTACAGATTGCTTGCTCTGTAGCAAGGATCGGAAGGTTTCAAGTAGCAGAGAGAAAGTATCCATCCTGATGCTGCCAGTGCTCCGGATGCAGCGCGCCTGTTTTGGATGTCTGTTTCAATCAGAACGCGTTAATACAGGCGAAAACTTCCAAGCTTCTGCCACGTGCATGTGACAAGAGCTGACTGCTACGGCTGACATGTGGCAAAACGGTTTGAACAGGAGAGGTCAGCCTTTAAAGTGCTGCTATGTAAGCGGAGTCGAAATTACGTTCTTACATTTCATCTGCATCAACCAAATTGATGGCACAAATGTTTTGGTTTCCATCTACTCACCGCCACTGTGGAAGTTTCTTCTGTCCTCGATTTTTTTTTTTTTTAAGGCGTTAGCCTCCCAAACAAACCCCGACTTATTTATAGAAAGGAACTGTTCTACCCCAAGTTTGGCGCAAGACGGCCTTCAGTAGCCTATGCGCCATAAAACCGAACACAGCCCATATTTTCACCGGTGTAAATAATATTCTCAGCGTCCTAAGGTCAAAAACCGAGTTATCCCACGTCAATCGACGACGCCTTCGAATGAATTAAAAGTTGCGCAACCAACCTTCGAATCTCCTTCTTCGCTCAGATGGAGCCACAACTCCCGGAACATTCACGTCGCTACAACGCCATTTACAGTTTGCATCGTAAGGGAATTCAAAACGCCTTTTACGTTTTAAAATAATTGCGGTCAGGGCTGAAAACAAACTGAAATTTTACTGCACACGACTACGCGCACCAGAGACCTTAATCATTCAGTGCCACTTCTCTGCAACGTTTTCTTTTTTTGTTAGTTTTTTTGAGCGGCTTTGGGATCCCGAAATGACTCAAGATACGAAGGACGCCGCAACGCGTCTGCAGGCTACATGGCGGGGCGCAAAATAATTTCGACTAGTTGTGGTGATTTAACGTGCACTCACATCGCACAGTGCCTTGCGTTTCGCTCGCACTGAAACGCGGTCGGGATCGATCCTGCATGGGTACCCCGGCTCAGTACTCGAGCGCCCCAACAACATTTTCCTTCGCGTTCCTTTATTACGGACGGCTCGCTTTATGGAAAATTTTGCTCTGCAAAGAAAGTGTCCGTAATAACGAGGCGCGACAGTTATACCTGCAGCAAGGCGTATGCAAATACGGCGGCGCAGCTGTGTCTCCTGCTTGTTTTATGTCTCTCGTCAGACAGCGTTGCAAATGTCACAGAATGACGGAAGATAACCGGTTAGCCCAGCGAGTTAGTTTACTTAGCAAAACCCGTCGCGGCCCTGAAAGTGTCGAGTTAAGTATTTACTCAGTTAAGTACACTTAACTAGAACTGTACTTTTGAGCTTCCGCCGGTCCTTCGCTTCCTTCCTTGAGTCATTCGTGTTTGTTTTTTGTTTTTGTCTGAAAAGAAAAAAATCGACTACTGTCATTTCGGATACAACCTGTAACAACCGACATATCTGCTGACATGTGCCAAAAAGCGACAGGTGCCGCTACAGCACACACCAAGGCGGCTTGGATTACACGCGACGCGTGATGACACAACTGGTACACCCCTTGCCATGCCCCCCATTGGCACCAGTTCAGGATAGCGCGTATAAATAATGCCCGCGCATCACTGATGCAATCGGCTTGTGGATGCACCAACGAGTATCGTAACGAACAAGCACCATATGTGGCTTTATCGGCCTACCTTTTCAAACATGTTGCCGCACTTCACATGCAGACGAATTGACAAAAAGTAAAGAAACCACACGATGAATACCACAAATCAGATGCCGTAAAGAGTTCATCGTCAATGACATTTACTTCCTTCGGATTCTTCTACTCCCGACCCGCATATAGGAAACCGATTACGCAAGAAACAGATCATTTCGCCGGCAACAGCAAACCGGCGTTTGTGATGGCCAGCACGTTCCTCCGAACAAAACGAGATGAAAGGCCTCGTGTCCGCGGTGCAGAAAACCCGCGACCAACGCAGCCTTTTTTCATCGTGGGCAGCGCAGCCAGCACTCCCCGAAGAAGCGGCCGCTCATAGTCGCGTTTCTTCGGGAAATCGGCCAGTATACCTCATTCGCAGCACGGAGCCCGATTCCCTGGTTCCTTCGCTCTCCAGGAGCTACCCTTTTGCTCCGGATCCAGCAGCTTGGGTGGAGCTGATGAAGAAATGCAGTAAACTTAGAACAGCGCAGCAGATCCAAAGCCCGCGTACCTCCCTTCGATCTTTGCGGGCTGTGTAACTAATAAAGTTGATTCCATCCATCGATACCCTCCCAATGTCCTTTCCCTCGCTCTCTGTTGTCCTACGGCAGATTTTCCACGTCATCGCTCTGTTGTTTTTTGTCTGCCCCGAGCTGGACTGAGACGGCAAGCATGCCGCCAGTGGCTGTCTCAAATGGGACAGACTTAAAACGGCAGAAACGGAAATGGAGGGGTGCTCTGGCAAGTGGGAGAAAGATGGAAAGGGGGCGAGACAGCAAAATGTCAAAGCAGGCGCGCATAAAAAGAGAAGGAGTAACGAAATTCAGAAAGGAAATAAGGGAAGTTAAATCAGACGCTGGCTCGGGGCCAGGGCTCGCGCGCGCGGCACGAGAGAAACGGCACCGGAGCAGCCTGCGCGCCGCGGAAAGAGACAGCGCGTCTCTGCCAGGGCCAACGACGCAACGACGCCACGTCTTGTGGTCCTCGTCCTCCCAGCGGCCGAGACGCACGGGCTCCAGGTCTAACCACGGGAACAAAAAGGGGGGTGGGCGGGGGCGACAGCGGTCTCCGCCAGGTGGCGTCCAGAATGAACTCAGCAGTACGCTCGACAGGGAAAGGAACACAGCAGGAGTGCGGAAAAAGAACGCCCTCCTCTCCCAACCTTCGCTCCCGCGACAGAACGTGCTACGGCCTCGCTCTCCCCGACGAGCCACGGTGTCCGCCGCGGGGTCAGGAGGCAGCGGGAGCACCAGGAAACGCCACCGACGCCCGCCTTTCGTAATTTCTCTCGGGCCGCCGCGTTTTTTCCACGCGCGGGCGGCGCAAATGGGGTCTCGAGGTCAAGGTCGGCGGGGTGGAGCCGGGCAGGACCCTAGTCTCCCTTTCTCCTCCCTCGGCGAACGCGGTCGGCTCGGATTCCCGTTTCGCGAGAACGGAGGCCGACCGCGGCACGGCACCGACCCGGTCGCCCGGAAGTGAACGATCTCTCAGCTGGCACGAGAGCATGTGTGCGCGAAGGGCGCACTTCAAGAGGTCATGTGCCGCTGCGGCGGGGAGCCCTGTGGGAGGAGGAGGAAGCGCAGGGCTGAGCAGCCAGGAAATTGGTGGTTTCCGGACCATCGGAACTTTCCCGCACTGATTGGACAAGGGTAGGCAATCCAAATGCTAAACGCTTTTCTGTTCTACAAGCACAGCCCTTTGCCCAATATGGGGTGTCATTCGACCTCTTTCTAAAAACGCATCGAGTCGTCATCTAACTAATCTAGTGCGTCGCGTGAATGGACGGAACGTCACTGAACGAACAAGGCGCAAAGCCGGAGCAACGTCCATGCCCACCGACTCCATGAAAAGTACCTCCCTCCCCGCACGTCTTCCCATGCAAATGTGACGAGGAAACGGGTCACTACTGCGGGAAGCCAGCGAACAAAGCAGCCCTGCTTAAAGGAGGCACCCCGCTTCAGTCGCCAAAAGGGTATCAAAGTCACTGTGCAGCGCTTTAACATCGGGAGTGTTCTCCATGCGCCTCCTGGGGATGTAACTCTGGGTAGCATTAGCAGCCACGTCGCTGCGCAATGTCATGCAATCGGAAGAGCCACGCAGATCGACTGGCTAAAGCGATTCGTCCAGGACAAGATTACAGCGAGCGCTGGTCGGTCACCGATGTACGCCGGCTGGAGTGACAAGAGACTTGCGAGACAGCCGGCGTGTGTACGTAACGCTGCCGGGGGCGGCGGAGACGACGGCCGACAGCTCGCGGCATTTTGAATCAAAGCCAAGGCCATCGCTTGCATGTCGAAACCCTGAGGCACGCGCCGCTGGTCCCAAAAATAGCACCGCGTCTTCGGCCCCGACGAGAGCGAGGGAGAAAGAGGACTCAACCCTCGCGCGCACACACACAGGGAGCGCGCCAAACTCGCTCGACCCGTGACAGGGACGCCGCCAAAATACCTGCGCCACGTAGCCAACCAACGCCGCCGCTGAAGCAGCCAAGGCGGACGAAGCGGGCGGCGATAAATAAACGAGACGCCCCGAGATTACAATAATAGCGCTCCCCGAAGGGCAAAGCCCTGCCAAGAGAAAGAGCGGCCCTCGCACAACGTCGCCGTAACACGGACAACCTCTCGAACAACAGCGACCGCGCGGCAGTGAACGAACCAGTGAAAGAAAAAAGAAATTAGGAGGGTTCAACGCTGCTAAACAGAATATGGAGCGAAAGCATTAGCTGCGGGTGACCGAGCATTCTGCTAGGACACGGCACGCAGCTATGACCGGTTAGTCCTGGTGTAGTATTGCGTAGAGCTCCGAAAGAAAAAATATCCTGCAAAGGCCAGTACTACGCTGACGAGTACCACGGAGCCACCTCTGCATCTCCATGAGAGTCCCCCCCCCCCCCCCCCCCCTCCTCCCTTCCCCCCCTCAAGAGCGCGTACGCAACGTCGGCCGCTTCGGATGCAGCGCGTGCCCCAAATCAAACAGTGCTTTCGCCAAACCATTTCCTGCTCCGGTGACACTGGCGCGCGCTTTTTCCACTTAGGTACGGGGTGGAGTTCCGCCTACGCCGCCGGCACACCTGCACAGCCACTAACCAAAACAGCGGATCAACCTGCTGCGCCCTCTTTTTGTTCCACGCAGAGACGAAGCACGCAGGTTTAGTTGCGTGCGTTGCTGCGGTTCCTCTCCCCACCCCCGCCATCCTCCTTACCCCCGGGAGCAGTACTGTGTCTGGCAGGGAGTGCACGATAGCCCGGCTGTTATTCGCTCGGGGCTCGAGTGCGCCTGTACACTGGGCGCGGGTTCCTCGAAAGCGGTGAGCAGCAAAATACGAGCATTAAGGGAGGACAACGGCCGACGCCACGGCTGAGCCCGGAATGCGCGCCCAGTCGTTGATCGGTTCGGCCGCTGTCCCCTGGACGAGGCGAAACGTCGCCCTGGCAACGCGGTGCCGCCGACGACCACACACGCCGGCCCCCGGAACCACAACGCCTCTGTGGGGCTGGGCCCGTCCAATCCCGCATTTCCGGATATATATTCCTGGTGTAACGCGCTGTCGTTGCAGAATTTTTTAGCTATCTCCTGAAATGAATAAACTAAATGTGCCTCAATCATTCGGTGACTGATATACTCTTAAACAAGTACGATGACCAGCCACAGACGAGCAGCAGAAACAAATGCAGAATTGACCTTTTTTATATTTTTCTGTTGCCCGGATACCGGGCCATGGCTGCACAGCCGCGTGAAAACCCGCGACAGGGAATACTGCGCAGCACAAATGAAATCGCGACCAGGGCTGCAGCGAATAAGCGCCCTTCACCGCTGATGAACTTGGCCGTGAAGTTGTTCCACGCGCATATAAACGCGAGCCGCCCTCAAAAGCCACCGTAATGCCAGACTATAAGAAAGGAGGCGACGGTCAAGGTGCCCCAAAGAGCGGCAATCTGTCGCTATGCGCGTGAGCAGCCAGGAACTGCGTCGTCGAGAGCACCGTTCCTAATCAGCACTGGGCCTCGAGGGCAAGGGAGGAAGCTCTCCCGGGGCGCCTTCCTGAACAGGCCAGCGAGCAGCAGCACTGCAGTGTGCCGCCCCATCTCGCAGCAGCTGAGCACGCTATCGCCACCAAGGGCCAACGATAAGCGTCGCGGCCGACCACAACACGCGCCACGGCGACGAAGTTTGTCTCCGCGTTCACAGCACGGACACCTCAGATGCCGGTCACTGTGATGCAGCGGAGGCACACTGGAAATACACCTCAGATGCCGGTCGCCGACTGTGATGCAGCGGAGGCACACTGGAAATACACAAGGCGTGCACTGCCCTCCACCGTCAGATCAATGTGGACAATCTGGACGCGTGTGCTAGCCAGGCCGACACATAGACCCAATGCTACGTCTTGTATACAAAGGCTTGTCACCGGTCAGGAACGGTGAGAGGCGGTATACCTGAGCTGGTGGACTCATTGTTGATATCCAGGTCCCAGAAGTCGAGGTCCACGTCGGCGATGTCCGATCCGCCCAGCGAAGGCACCGGGCTCACGGGCCGGCCTTTGGCCGGACTGCTCGAGCTCACCTCGGGCGAGCTGTCTTCGGGGGGTAGAGTCCGCTTTCGGGGAACCGCAGCCGAAGCCCCCCTGGGGGCCGCACCCCCTGAAGGGGGCGGGCCCCCCTTCTTGCGGCGGGGGCTCGCCAGCTTGGGCTCGGGCCGTGCCACCCACGCCACGGCGATGCCTCCCGTCCGACGATGGCAACACAACCACCACCACCGCCGGCGGCGAGATCGGTCAGCCGGCGGTGTCCTCCATGGCGCATAACTCCGGCACACGCAACAACAACCGCACGACGGGCGCCGCTTCCGCACCGACCGACAGGGAGCGAGGACCGGCGGCGCCTGGACGTTGCCACCACCAGCGGCGGACGAGTTGGTCCCAAACAGAGCCGGCGTTCAAGGTCGGCCGCCGTGCGGGGCGCTTCGCTCGCTGCGCCGGCCGACGGAGAGGGACGGTGGGGGGGAGGTCGCTGCCGCACTCACAGCCGGCGCAGGATCAATGGCGCGCCCCTCAAATCGCTCCCCCGCGTGGCACGGAGTAACCGCACTTGCACTCGCTTCGGGGCTTGGAAGGCTACGTGTTGCACCCCGTGCTGAATTCCAGTTATGACAGCGAGACCCACCGCGTTTCGTAGAAACTGCTGAAAAGGCGTTCACAGTACATTCGAAAGCCGTGCTATATCTGATAGGTAACGCTTTTTGGGATCCTAAGCTATACCTACATTGGACGATTTTTTGCATTCTGCGGATGATGCTCCACTATTCCCTGTAAGGCAAGGAGACATGAGAGAGGCACTACCTACTTCCTAGTGGCGGCATACCGGTACTTCCGCGTCTAAACGTTTTTTCACTCACTCTCGATGCACACAGTTCGCCCTGGTGAGAGCACACAGCAGTGCTCGTTCAGTCATTCCAGCGCACTTAATGGCGGCCGATGCGGAGCCACCTGCTACCAGCGTGCCGCATGGCCGTCACCCAGCGCGATGGGTCGTCGTGCCTGTGGCACTACTAATGCGCTCGGCCATGTCGATTTCGTCACCGGAGCAGCAGCTCGCTGGCCCGATTATCAAGCGCTTGAGCGAAGGACGAGGGCCGTCGTGTTTTTCTTCCTCTCTTATATTTATCCTCCGAGGGGCCCCGACGCACTTGCCAGTGCCTCTTGGTAGCAGGAAATGTGGGGCCGTCGCTGAGAAAGAAGACGGCGACGCTGCCGGCTCGGCGGCGAGGGATGCCGCTTTCGCCGCAGGGGTCCTTCACCGCCGAGATGGCGGCGAGGAAGGAGGGGGGCGCCGGAAAGCGTGGCCCACCCCTTTGGCCTGCAGCGAGAGGCAAGCAGGCAGCCGGTCAACGAACGGTTCACCTTGAACGCGGACTTTCACACTGGCCGAGCCGGTTTGGCCCGAGCGAGCACTTTCGCCGAGCGCCGGGCGCAGCCTTCCGTGGCGCAGCCGCCACCCTCGCCCCCATGGCTTCCTCCCCGCCAGCAGCGTTTCCGACGCTGGCAACGCCACGAGGTAAACCTGTGCTGTGCCCCCCCCCCCCCCTCCCTTTTCCCCGTTCTCCATCCGACATGACCAAGAAAACTTGGCGCGCCGCCGGAGCCCAGATCGCGAGCGCGCGCGCAACGAGGCCGCCATGTTTATTCTCAAAACGCGAGCGTCGGCATTCCCACTTCCGCCGCAACTCTGCGTAGCGCACACCGACGACTGGCAGAGAGGGGAGAGACGCGTGCACTGCTGCAACGCGCGCGTACACGCATCCGGCTGCCGCCGAGACGTGCTTTCCAGCCGCAGGCAATGTGCTTCTTTCACGGTCGCTCTCCCGGCGCAAAGGATGCACCGGCGAAGGTGTCCATGCTGCTACTCGGCCGCACTAAAACGAGGACTCAGACGGAGAGAGACTTCGTCTGGGGAGGGAAAAAACGAAGACAAAGAGCTGTGAACGTCTTCAGCTTATATCGCACCAGAGCTGCATGCTTTATGAGAACACAGCCTGCAAACGAGGGTCGGATATGGTGCCAGGCCCAGAGATGCCAAAGGCCACCACGACAAAAGCTGCCTGACGCCTTTGGCCTACTGCGTGACAAAAGCAATGCTTACGTAAGAATGCTTACCTGCGCAACAAGCGTTTCCGAATTTATATCGCAGTGGCGAGCTTTTTCTTTTTTTCTAGGCGTTGTTCAAACCTCCACCGCGCCAAGACACCAAGAGAGAGAGAGAGAGAGAGAAAGGGGCGGGGGGGGGGGGGGAGCACTAAAAGGCAATAATAATACAGGCGTGCACCAAATAAAGCAGATCGGTGGCAGTTAGGTGCCCAGATTATCATTTTTTTTTTTCGATTTGTTTCACAAACGTGGCTAGCAAAGGCACTAACACGCAGGCCTGTATTGCAAGTAGCCCTGCTATCTTCGACGACGAACACTTTGCTTACTCGACGACTGATTTCGCCTCACGTAAAGATTTTCGGCCGACTTACGACGACTGCAGTTCGTTTTATTTTATTTTTTTTAATAACGTTGTAGACTGTCTCGGTACTTTACGCGTCGTATTCAATTACAGTATATGAGCTACTCGTGATTACACTTTAATTATTACAATTTAACTTTATTTTAATATTTTTTATGTACTGTTCTTTTGTTTTTTCCTGAATCAGTGCCTGTATTCGCTGCCGCTGCCCTCAGACTGGGTTTAAGGCCCGTCAAGTTGCCGTGCGCAACTTTTTCCTTAAATCCCCCATAAATTGTATGTTTATGGAAATAAAGGCAATTCAGTTCAATTATGTCGTATATTGCTGGACAGCTTATGTCGAGTATAACGGCACTGGACTAATTGCAGGTTTTAATTACCATTTCAGCTGACTACAAATTGAACTTTAATTTCAACTTCAAGTCATATATAGTTGAAAAGGTCTCGACGGGTAGAATCCAAAGACAAATGCTAAGCCATGCAAATTGAGCTATCGCTCGTCTATAGTGATTCGCCACATTTTTAGTGTCGAACCACTACTCGACGGGGTGTAAATACGAACTCAAGATTGTTCCTTGTCCTTGATGATTAGCACAGTAACAGCGAGCTTGAAAATTAAACCTGGACATATTATGAGAAATATCCAATGACTTACAAAAACTAACTTGACTGACAATAACTCATAACCTTGGACAATGTCCACGACTTTAACCTCTGGTTGTAATCATGCTGCTGGTTGTAGCGCCCTTCCGGCTCCTTTGGGCTATTCTTAAATTGTGCAAATGTGTGAAAAGGCCATAGTTTCTCCAGCATCGGCTGCTATTTAGTAAACAGTTGGTCTGCGAACTTGTGTGGACATGCGAAGTAATGGCTTTTCCAATTACCATTCTAGTGGCACTGATTTAGAGCCCCGCCGCTGTAGCTCAGTAGTTAAAGCGCTCGGCTGCTGAGCGCGAAGACGCGGGATCGATTTCGGTCACGGCGGCCGGGATGGAGGGGCCGGAATGTACAGGGCGCAAGTGTAATCCAGAGCACTACACTACGGAGCCTCTCTCTTGCCCTTTTCTTAACAGGAAGGGAAAGACGCAGTATCTGTCACACTTGCTCTGTGGACACCTGAACCGCACCATAAGGGAATGGAGGAAGGTGGAAATGATAGTGAAAAGAGAGAAAGGGGGAGCCGTAGTGAAGGGCTACGGAGTAATTTCGACCACCTGGGGATCTTTAACGTGCGCTGACATCGCACAGCAAATGGACGCCACTTCGTTTCGCGCAGCCGCCATGGTCGGGTTCGAACCCGGGCGTCTTACCACTGCACCAATTTCACTTTTAAATAGCCGAGATAGCAAAAAGATATAAATGCCAATGAGCATGGATATCATGCTGGGTGCTCGCTGCACCACCACAATTCACGGCATACCAGTGTGTTTCCCTATTCTGTCGCTGTTTCGATGACATCTTTCCAGGTTATTTGGCAACTTGAACAAAACAGCCCACAGAGGGAACGCTGCTGAATTTATATATTAAAGTTCAATGATTTAATCCGCAAAACGCACCGTCATCGTATCGGCTATGCACCATCGTCAACCCTCAAGCAGACATGAAAATCATAGCTTCTGCATGAAATTGATTTTATTGCTTGCAGATATGCCTGTCATCTGTAGCAAACGTGCACAAAAACACGTGAACGATATTTTCAGCGACTTCCCGCGGGGCAAGCAGACATCACCGGCGAGAAAACAAGGGGCAGCATTACAATGAACGCGCCTCGCCCGCGGAGGGAAGAGTACACGCTGTCAAGACGTCGGAGATGCATGCTACGTAGACCGACAGGGCCCTCTCTTCCTTCCTCTCCCGTCAGGACACAGCCGGATGTTGTCCTTCGTCCGGCTGCTTTCCCGTGACCGTCTCGCTCGCGCAGAGGGTAAGCCCTCGCCAGGCGACAACGGCCCGCGACTATGCCTCCGGCTGATGTTCGCATCGCGGGCCTATGCATGGGGCGCGCACATCGGGCAATCACGCAGATGGTCAAGACGTGATGCGAGGCAACCAGGCATTGATCTCTCTCTCGGAACTCGCACACCCACTCAGGGTACCCGGCACGAGAAAAAAAAAAGCATGAAGCTACCTACGAAACGAGGTCATCTCTCTTTACTAAGCAATGTTACTAAAACAGCCAATTGCGTGACATTCGAAAGTTATTTCCAGTCTGATGAAGTCTGATCCAGAATGTACGGAGAGAGAAAGAAAAACGGGCAACCACGTAGCCCATTCGAAAGTGCACTGGCACCTTGCCCAAACTGCTTTGTACGGCACCAGGACGCGCGAACGTAAAACTGTACTGCTCGCGCGTTAACAAGGTTACACGCGCTGTCCCCAGTGAAGAGGCCCGCAGACAGGCCCGCGTTCACGGCTGGGCCGCCGCAATTCGCGCCCCCGAGAAGACAACCGGGCCAACTGGCTTCTCCGCTCATGCGGAGGAAGAAACAGAGCAAGAACCTCCGAGGAGGAGCCGAAAGGAAGCGAGCAACATCACCAGCGGCACGATAACAGCACAGCGTGGCAAAGAAAAAGAAGTCAGGCAGTTAGGAGGGCGCAGCGCGGCACGGACGAGGTCCCTTCTCACCCCCTTCCTCCATAACCCTCAAAACCGTCTGGGCTTCGGAGCAGTTGGTTATGTGCGTGCTCGCGGGCGAGCCATGCAACATCTCTCCGCCGCCTTTCGCTCTCTCTTCCCCTCAATGCTGGTTGCATAATCCTCCTCCGCTGCTGTTTCGCTTCACGTTTTACAGCAGCGAAAGGGTTGGCAGAGGAGGATCGCCGACATGAACCCCCTTCCTTACCCCCTCTTCCAAAACACACACACAAAATTCCCGCTGCTCCCCTTAACGTGTACATGTATGTCCGCTCCTCCACCCATTTTGCGGTTACACTCCCAGGCCTGCTTTTAATGAGCTCCCGGTCATGCGTCGTCGTCTCTATAGGCTTGTTTCCCTTTTATCTTTTTTTGATGCAGACAAGCGCGCAGACACACACCGGAAGTCTGCGAGCGCACTAACGGAGACTGCGCCGCAGTGTGAGCCTTTTTTTTCCTCCTCCTCTTCCCCTTCAGAAAGCGCGGAGGTGGGCTGGGCACGCGCCTGCGACGCACTGCCGTTCGGCCGCTGCAGTGCGTTATGAGCAGCAGGCACTCGTAACGAAATGCAGCAATAAAACGTCGCAGGAAAGGGAAAAGGAAGCAGCAACACACCGACTGGTTGACCCACTCATTAACAAAAGCACCGTTTATCGAACGCCACAACTGGGTACACTGAGCACGAAATTAGGCACATAGGGAGGAAACCGCTGCCAACTTAGCATCGCGCCGCTCACACACGGCTCGAAGGAAAAGGACACGCACACACTTTATGCCTCTCGAGCAGAGGCCGCAAGCTAGCGACCTTCCTTTTGTCCCAACGCAAGCGTAACGCCAAGGCCGATAGCGACTCTAACCAGAGTTACATGCACAACACGATTAATAACCGACCACCTCAGGACACAAACGAATGCATACGCACAAGACAAGCCGCATAAAACAGGGCCAGGTATCGTGACGTGCTTCAGAAGTAAGCGGCGAAGCCATGGCCAATCTAGGGCATATTCGCACCAGTGGGACCATCCATGTCAGGCATGCTACAGAGAACTGACCTACGCCTCTCGCTCCCGCCAGTCCATCTTAGAAGAATCTAAGTTAAGCTATATAAGCAAAAAGTGAGTGAGATGGAGCTAAATTAATAGCCCTTCTCGCGCGGCCCTCTGTTACTAACTACGGAAACTGCTATGCTCGTGTTCACTCTGGAAAATCTGAGAAAGTACATATTGGCCTTTTTGTGGACAGCGGTTACTCCTTTTTTCAGTAGTTTCTGCCTACACAGCATATTTCTTGCCCGGTGGATTACATGTGGTTCCTATTCCGAAGTCAGGGTGCCACACCCAGGTTGTGGCACCAGCCTGCGGCGGCATTTGGCGACCGGCGGGGTTTTCCGAGAAGGGCGGGGCCCTTTCGCCCAGCCTGTAGAACGCGCGTGTTATGTCTGGTCCGGTAATCGCCTTGCAAGTCTGGAGCATAATGAGTGCGGTGAAGGGTCCCTCGCGTAGCTGAGCCAACATCTGCCGCGGTGGCATGTGACTCATCACCACCAAGTCGACAGCCGAACAAGAGACATCAGCGGCGCCTTCCTTCTCGCAAAGACAACGACCACAAAGACGCTTGCTTTCGCCGAAAGCCCGTGGAAGATATGTAAACAAGTTCACGACCTCTAAGCGCCGTGCACTCATCGGCCGAGATGATCAAAGGGGCAATCAAATGGACTAATGCCGAGGAAATGCGAAAACGTGCGCCCAATCGACGCCGCTCACGCAGTAATGAAGAATAAATTATCGACACTTTTGGCAATTTTACTTGACTCCTCGCTGCTTGTACCCGTATCATCGCATGTATTCACGTGGCACGGAAAGAAGGCTTTCCTTCTCTCCACTATGCCACCTGCTCATCGTGGCAGGTGGACAGAGGCTTCAGGCAAACGGCGGCCAGTTTTCTAGCACATGGCCTTCCAAATGTTTTCGCATTAAAAAAAAAAAAAACATGAAAACTTGGACGACTAGGCGCAACACGTAGGCGACATATATGTTTATGATGATGATGCTCAGGGCCATACCCTTTGAAACGGGTCGGCACCAAAACTGGTGCGCAGGCCAAAAGTGAAAGGAAGAAAGAAGAAAAAAAATGAAGAACAAACAAACAAAAGACAGAGGACTGGGAGAAGAGAAGAGCGTTTGTCGGGACGTAGCGCCATCCTGCGCCGGGCGGCCGAAGCGCTCGATGGCTCGGCGGTCGCTTTCGCCGAACAAGGGTCGAGGGAACAAAGACGAGCGCGCGCGACGTCAGCGGCACTTTCCCTCTCGTACTGCTCCCCTCTTTCGCGACAGCGTCGCGCCAAGGCACTGCCCTCTCGCACTTGGCTACAACGAAAGCGGGCAGCCTTCGTGGTGTCGGCAGTGGACAAAGAGTTTTGAGGGCTAATGGAATCATTTTAAGGGAACAAACCTCAACAAGTAAAGGCTGAAGGAAGTGAACACAGACGAAAACAAGAAATAAAGAAACACGAAATTAAGTCGTCGTTTTTGGTCATGCCAGTTATTGAATTCCGGATCAACAACACACGTGCATGATCCGTGTAAACCAACGAGCTATTGCACTAAGCTAAATGCGATAGCAGTTTTCACAATGTTCTCTTCAGCCGCAACGGCCAGTTCATCTAACTGCTAATGGCGCGAACGTCAGGTAGCCAGCGGAAATTGTACCAATCAGGACGCAGGATCTTTGTATGCGTACCGTTTGGAGAATAAATCTGTTGCAGCGAAGAAGGGAGCGCTGTGCATTTATTGGCTACAGTGGCAAGGCTGTGAGGGCGGAGTATTCCTTGAGGTGTTACTACCCCAAGTAGTTCGGGCATATTTGGCCTCAGTTGCGGTTACTTAGAGCTCTGCATTAACGTTGCATTAATCGTTACCGAGCTACCGCGTTCGCAGTAATGTGTTTATTTACGGAACTGAAGGATGTGTAAATTCCCAACAAACCAATAGGCCACACAATGTACGTTGTCAAAAGCGCACTGCTAAAACGTACAGGAACTGACGGGGAGATGAAGCAGGCGCGCCCGCATACGCTTCGCCGAACTGCCAATAGGCGGCGCAGCGATCGGCATGCACACGGAGTCGTTATGCAATGCTGTACTGCCTAGCATAATAATAATAATGACGTAATAATAATAATGAGTACATAATGTCATAACGATCCACAGCAAGATCAGAGAAGTTTATGCAGTGGTCAATGCTGCTGCGGAGGGAGCATGGTGCGCTTGGGCTCTGCAGCTTTCGCTGTGAATCCACAGAGGTCAACCTTCCGATCGCGCTGTTGACGCTGGCCACTATGGAGTCAGAAGACAAGCGTCCGAAGTCAGCAGAGAACGATGTATGCAGGTTTCCACCGGAACAAGCAACGAAGGCCAGTCAGCCG
Organism: Amblyomma maculatum; assembly: GCF_055883805.1. Taxonomy (NCBI): domain Eukaryota; kingdom Metazoa; phylum Arthropoda; class Arachnida; order Ixodida; family Ixodidae; genus Amblyomma; species Amblyomma maculatum. Next base: position 16,666,880 of record NC_139345.1, on the reverse strand, counting down.
AGCCAGGTCACTGGTACTGAGCGCCCTTCACGAAAGCGAACGTGCAGCCGCCGACGAGGCCGGGAAAACGCGCGATGGAGAAAAGCGATTAAGATCACGCTACACGCTGCGGGCGTCTTTAGGTGGCTATAAGAGGGTTTAACGAACCCGCAAGGACATCTAAGCATCGCCTCTCTCAAATTATTTACCTCCACATTTCGCTGCGTCCATTTCTACGCGGCTTGTTTGCTCGCTGCAGGAAAGAACATGCGAAGATATAATCGCCCCTGATTCCGTCAAATGTGAGAAGACCTTGGGCGTTCTGTGTGCACGGTGTTTTCGTCGGTAACGTGTCAGGGATAGCAGAACAGAAGAGGTGATGACGCGGCACACGTGAAAACGCAGTTGCACTCTTTTGACGTAGACTGATGAGCACCGCGCGCGCGCGCGTGTGTGTGTGTGTGCTTGCGTGTGTGCGTGTGTGTGTGTGCGTGTGTGTGCGTGTGTGTGTGTGTGTGTGTGTGTGTGTGTGTGTGTGTGTGTGTGTGTGTGTGTGTGTGTGTGTGTGTGTGTGTGTGTGTGTGTGTGTGTGTGTGTGTGTGCTTGCGTGTGTGCGTGTGTGTGTGTGCGTGTGTGTGCGTGTGTGTGGGGGGGGGGGGGAAGGGGGCGTCTCAATAAAACGCGTGTCCCAGACGCATAGTTATTAACCAGCAATAGAGATTCTTGCTTGAGGCACATATATACTCACTGATAAATTATTTCGTCACTCTCTTTTTGTACTGGTGACGCTCCGTACGGAGCGCACGTTAGCAGGTACTGTCTTGCAGGGTGAAATGAGGAGCAACTTCTACGTTGTACTTTAGCGCAAGGCAATAAATTTTGATAACGCCATATGTAAATTTCGAACCCAATATTGCCTGCTACCGGAGTACTCACGGTGGAAAGACGAACATTCTGGAATAATAATGAGCAGTTGGGACCGAGTACTTTGACATGACAGCGGCAAATCATGCCCTAGCAAGCCCTTCCTTCCTTCTAGAAATCAGCTGAATTCCGTTGGGAATAACGAAACCCACAGCCTAATCCACACCGGAAGCCATTACACCTCTTTACCGCTGGCAGAAGCGCTTCTAGCAGGATGTAGTGCTGTTTAATGATTGAGCTCGCTTCCACAGCACAAATTAAACTAGATACAAATATTTTCAACAGCACGGATCGCAACGCTAAGGAAATATCGAGTTCATAAATCAGCACTGTGCCCCTAAACTACTGTCCTCTGGACCCGTGGATTCTGGGCAAAGCACCATCTGTAGTAATTGGGCCATCATAGATCGTCAAGACGAACTTCAGCATTTAGAATAGGGGGGAATGACGGCAATCCGTTAGCCCCACCGCAAGCGAACAAGAGCTACGTTATACCAGCAAATTTCATCTAATCTGTGTGCCTATTCACACCAGGAGGTGAAAAAAAAAAAAAAAAAGCCTTCCACTACGTGCCTGTCTCCCCTTTCTCACCCTCTTTTCCTCTTCCCTTCACAGAGCAGTTGAGGCGTCCACCGAGAAGTAAGACAGTTAAGACACCTGTCCTTTCCTCAAGAATCCACTTTTGCACTCGGCGCGAGCCGACAGAAGAGTCTCGAAGTAAATTTCGCAACGCAAGCCGAAGCACCATAAAACAGGCGAATCCCAGTAACTCGATAGACAGAACCGCCAAGCCAAGCCTGTCTGGAGAACCAGGGACAGCTAGGGACGGCAAGGCAACGGCGAGTTTTCCGTGGGGCACCGGCAGCGCGCACAGGCATTCGGCGCTCGCAGCGTTTACAAAAGGCAAACACGCATTCTTCTACCTCCTGCCGGAGTGGCTCACGCGATCTCCGCAGTAAAGAAATAAAGACTGTTAAACAAGTTAAAGAAGGAAAAACTATGAAGAAAGAGTTTGGAGGGCAGTGAGGATGCGGACGAGGGGTGCTCGGCGGAAACTGAAGGAGAGAACAAACACTACAACATGCACGGGGCCTCGCAACGATGAAATGGAAACAAACGAATAAAACGAAAAAGCAGGCGGAGAGAAGCTGCTGCACCCATGTGACACGACTGATGCGACACTGCGAACGCCTCTAGACGGGGGAGAGGAACGACGGCAAAGCGTACACCCTAGCGGCCCTCCGGCCTTCTCTTCCACGGACCGCTACCATGGGCACTATCAACGCCGCACTGCTCCTCCACCATCAGTGCCGTGCGCACAGACCATCAGCGAGGCGCTGCTCGGTGCGCCCCCGCCCGAAAAGCGAGCGCCAATTAAAGCAGCACATAGCGATGCGGAGGAGGAGAGAAAAGAGAGTGGAAAGCATCGACATAAGAACACTCTTGGGCGTGGAGAAGGAGGACGGCCCGCTAGCCGGAGAGCCACGCAACCAGTCACGTCATCCGCCAGAAAGGCGCACGGACAAAAGGATGCTGCGGCAGCGAGGCAGAAACGAGTTGGCACAGAGATTCCACCTGTTCCTGCGGCGGCGGCATGTGGAAAAACCAGTTTGGGGCCTCTCTGCCGAGCGACAGCCGGTCCCGAAGCAGCACGCTGCCCTTGAAAAAGGGGCGAGGGGCGATCGCCCTTGACTCGGGCGCTCTCCCTCCTCCGAAGCTGCAGCCGACAAAAGCAGCCCTCTCCCTACGGCCATGCTTCCCCTACCCGAAAAACACATCAGCCGGCCACGCAGCGATGGCCCGTTGGTGCTTTTCGGGGCCGATCGCGTTTCGCCGGGAGCAATGAAGCAGACTCGCGACGTGAAGAGGAAAGACCCGCGACTCCAATGCGGAGCAACAACCAGACCGAGCCACCCACACTGCAGAACGTTGATGCAGTGAAACAGCGTCCAAAGGCTACATGGCGCGGTCGTTTGGGCAACAACGTCATATCGATCACCTCTCAAACCAAGTCTATGTCACTGAGTGCACCACGGCTTAAAGGAGCTGTGCCGCTACCAGAGAATCCCTCGATTCGCCGTGAAGACAGACTAGGGATACACAAAACGAGAGATGAAAAAAGGAGAAGGGGAAACGCTAGTACCAGGTTGATGAGAAGCCACTGATTGATGGTGTCTAGCGCAGACCGTGAGAACCGCGGCCCTCCCTCACCACTGCATTTGTTCACGTTCTCACACAGAGGTGTCCGAAGACTCGATCCGGAGGCCCAGCCTTCCCTGCAGACAGAGATTCCATTGTTCCTGTCCGCGCCTATGCTGCCTCGCTAGCACCGGTGTGTTCTAGCTGGCAGGTACAACCTAGCTTGGCTCACTGAAGCGTGTAAAGCAAACTTTTTTCGTGCTTACCTAATTTAAGGCTCGTAATGCATTTCGTAGCCATTAAAAGTCGCCCCAATCAAAGCCAGCGCTAATCTCATTTCGTACAGCGGGATCGCCACGAAGCGCGATCGTCGAAGCTCGGATAAGGGTGAACAATTTTATCAAACCACAGGAAACATATCTGAGAGCATGTCGATCCTTAAGCGGACTCCACGTGTAGACAATCGCAGCCTGAAGTACGCGAGGACTGGTGACCGAGCGTACGAACCACCAATCGCAGAGGGACGATATACGAAGTCGCGAGAGTAGCGAGTGAGGCACGGCAGCCAAGCGGAAATATCCTTCTTCTTCCGATACGGATGAAAAAAGGGTCGCGTTCGTCGCCCAGGAACTGAAGGCCGCCTATTACATACAACTCGTCGGCGCAGCTCGAACACCGGTGCTCGGCGGGATAGCGCAACGCTGGAATGACGGCAGCCGCACAGAACCACCTGCCCCCGCCGCACCCTGGATGTAACACGCAGCAGCACCTGCGGAATTTTCGATGGAGGAAACAAAAAGAAGAGCAAGGATCCCGCACCGGCACCTTGAGAGATCCCCCACTACTTTTCGATAGGAACGCTTCTCCCCCCACGGGCCGGGTCGCTTGACTCTCTCAGTTGCACCCTGAAACGCGCAGGTGTGCTGACGAGCGCTGCTACGCGATCCGCTCCAATCCAGCGCTCATTTCGTCGATGGGCCACTCGATGCAGCAGTTTCTCAGGCGAGCACGAATAAAAAGTCGCAGAGAGGAAATGATACATCAAACCCACTTTTCAGCTGACTAGTTTATGAAGGGGGGAGGGGGGGGGGGGGGGGGGGATGTGAAACATTTCGATAGTATTGACCTAATTTTTGATAGCACGTGTTTGAAAAGAGTAGGTGTACTCCTAGGTTGCACAGAACGAAGCGATTATTGGATACAGCAAGCAGAGCTGAAGTCGCACACCCATTACTTGAAGCCGCACTTACCACCTTTTTTATACAAGGCGGTTTAACACAAATTGGTTCTTATCTTTTTTTTTTCTTTTGCCCAGCCTTGATGTTGTCTAATTTGAAGGCAACTATTTCAAATAAACAAAATTCCGAGAGCACTATGGAATCTACACTGCAGAAATGCGAAAGCCGGAGAGTTGCTGCTGCACACGGTGCATCACGTCTGCTCTCATTATCAATTAATGCACAGTCATGTTCTATTGTCATCATTGTCATTACCACTAATTACAGCGTCATTGTCATCGATACTATCATCTCCACGATAGACAAGTAAAATTGTGATGTGCGTTCCACGATCCCAGACGTGGCGCAGTTGGTTAAAGCGCCAGCTGAGGATCTGAGCGATAGAGGTTCGATTCCCGGTGAAGACAGGACTTAATGATGTCATCAGGATGAATAACAAGCGACACATCAGCGCACATATCCCGCACACAACTCTCGCGCACGGGAATTCGTTCCATGAGCATTTCGCCTAAAATAAGAAAAAGAGAGTAACAGAAAGCTACATAGTGTCGAGAACAATGCTCAGCTTCGCCTTGCTGTGCTCCCGCGGGAAAAAAAAAAAGGGTTGATTTCCAAAGCACGTGCTCAGAGTTCGCAAGTGCTGACTGCATCTCATTCGATCTACACGCCGAGACATCGTGATGAGCTAAGCGCAAAAGGTCGGAGGTGAAGGGTACTGCACGCGAGTAATACAAACCCGAGTTACAAAAGCATTCGAATTGGCTTCCAATTAGCCGGATAGCGAAACGGGTTTCGTATGCTGACGCCTATGTGCTGCAACAACGTACCTATACTGTTTCACGCCGTCGAACGGAGTGAGAGTAGGACAGGGTCGAGCAAGTGCTGCTAGCATCGGTCGTCGGACACCTGAAGCGGCGACCCAAGGCGGACGAATTAGCGAACGCCGAGAGCCAACGTACACAGTTCGGGGCGCAGAAGCGGAGCCTCAAGACAAAAACAGAAACTGGAACGTGGGGACCTTGACAAGGCTTGATCGCTTTGATAATCTCTGTCCTTAATTCGCTTCATAAAGATTGTCTCGCCACAGAATCGGGTCTCTTGTTTTATCCAAAGAGCGAAATCCGAACAAGCCTCTTGATAGCCGACACACAAGTGTTTTATTATATGAAATTTGTATCGGTGAACTTCCGCGGACAGAATCATCTTGTTGCTACAGCTGACGATATTTTTCTAGAGGCATCTGAATGCAACGTCTTTCCCAAAAGAAGAAAACGGCCGCCCGAAACACGACGATGCTTCTCCAAGGTTGAACGAAACCAAACGCTCCCGGGCGGCGGCCAAGACGCGTTCGCGCATGGCCTCGACCTCGACCACCACGCTGCACACCCATCTCTACGCGCTATGAAAGAGCACTTGTCGCAACCGTTCTGCGTAACTTTCGTACCACGGACTGCGGGAAGGCGCCGGGAGGCGACGGGGAAGGACCCCGGTCGAGCCGACGGCCAACGCCCCGCAGCGGTCGTGCATGCGCGCGCCGCCGCTCGGAGACAACAGGCCGGCGCCGCGGCGGTAGCCATTGTTCGGGCTCCGGCGAGCCGTGTCGCGACCTGGAAGCCCGTGGTGGGCGTCGTTAGCGGCAAAACAAGGCAGCAGCGAACAGAGGCCTCCGCCGGGGACGGCACGGAAATGCGCCGCCAATTAGTAACGCGCCGGCACGGCAAAGCCGGACGACTGCAGCAACGACGCGACAAAGATAACAAAAGCGCTCGGCACCCCCTGTCTTCCTGCACTGGGCCCCATGAACGCCGCAGCAGTGCTGCCCCAGACACGGGGGACCGGCCTATATACGTTGCGTAATGTGACCGCGTTCAAATGCGAAGCTCGCTCCCTCCCGACCAAAAAATTCAACTTTTTTTTTTTTTTTTGCCCATCAAAATGTAGCACATTATAGAGAAATGTGCAACTTTTCCAGTCACTTGCAAAACACGGTGCGCTAGCCCGTTAGCGGCGGAATCAATTGCGCGGCACTGTCCTTTCAAGATGTTCGTTGAGCGCGCACAAAACACTATTCAGGCAGAAGTGTCCTACCTCCCAAGTGCTGAAACAGCGAGGCGGAATAAAGATTTTTGCACTCGAGCTCGCCTTTTGGCAGTGTGCACTGCTGTCAAATTAGTATCTGATTCTGGGTGCATACGTTGAAGTTTTCTTCCCCGACCAAGACTCGGGCCCCGAAGGCGCGCACGACCAGCTAGCTGAGCGCCGAAGCCCTTCCAAGCCAAGAAAGGGCGTGGCGAGCGGCCACACAATCGGCTCCCCTCCCGCAACCCCCAGTCACGAAACACTTCACTGACCCGCAGCCACTGGGGTATAAACAAGCGCCGTGCGCGGTGAAGGGAAGGCAGCTGCTGCAAGAGGACGCCCCAATCCCAGCCGGCCGAACTTCGCGTCCCGCAAGCTCTTGAATGTCTCCTTTCGCTCTTCTTTTTTTTTTTTTTTTTATTTTTAATGTGCCGCCTCAAAGATCAAACGATAAAAACGTCTGGTTTCTAGGCGCCATCTTCGTCTTAAGCTTGGGAACGGATTCGCATTAAACGCACGTTCTTTTGCCTTTAAACTGTAGCGCGCATGCTGGCGAGAGCTCAACACACCTGTTCAGAAACATTTTTCAGAAATGCCGTTCGGTCTCAAGAAAAGCAACAGCTGTTTTCTCTGACTCTCAATCTCGGCCCGAGCAAGGACCACCTGCAACAAACATTCAAGGGAGAAGGGTGGATCTCAGTGCCTGCTTTTGTTGCTCTTAAGCTTAGCCCTCCTCTTCCTTGGGAGAGGAGAAGGAAGCCGAAAGGAGCGGGCAGTGTCATTAACTGCTAGACGCCATCCTGATTACATACGAGGCAGAGTAGAGGATATTGCATTCTCAAGAGACAGCAGCTTCCTTCGGGCGCCGCAGAAACCCCCCCCCCCCCCCCTTCGCCCCTATATAACCGCAGCCCCTCTAGCAAGTGCGACGGATTCTCGTCACGTCTCCGCCAACCAAATCCCGAGCGAGATTTCGCACCCATTATTCCTAAAGGAGCGAAGTAGGGACGCCAGAAAACAAGGCAAGAATGAAACATGTCAGGCCTGGACAAGCTGCCGCCTCAAAGCCTCCTGTAGTTTTCTTTCTGAGCAGTTGGTTCACTGCGCCCCTGCACTGATGCTTCACGACGCAAGGCAGCTGCTTTCCCCGCGAGTGCACAGCACAATTGTCGCGCTGCGGAAGGAACACCAAACGCCTTTGCAGACGTCTCTCCAAGGCGAAATTGACATTTAAAAAAAAAAAAGAAAAAAATCATGAAGGAACCAAACTGCCTGTACCTAGCTTGAACCGCTCTAAGTACACATATGAACGAAAGGATACCACATTCCTGATTGAATACAACACAGGAAAAGCAGTGCAATTGACTCTCCACACCTTCGGACGGAAGCACAGCTAGTGGTCGGGGACACACACACCACGAGAGGTGGGGCGCCCCATTCTCGGATATGTTATAAGATGCTAAGGAACTAAAGCAGGACATTTCAAGTTACGGGATTCCGAGTACTGCTCTCGCCTCGCCCACCTCGCACAGGGTGGCGAGCCTGAACCACCTCTCCTTTCTGCTCAATTTCCCTCTCTTCCAATCTTCTCCTCTTTCAGAAGTATCTTCAAAAGACGGCCCGTCTTTTCTGTTCGATATGAAAACTCGCACAATCAGCCCACGTGGCTGGCGCTATGGCGCGCTTTCCCGCAAGCCGAGCTCAGCAGCCCCGGCTTCGCTGCCTACGGGTGCCCAGCGACGGCCCCTCTGTGGCAGCAGCTGCGTGAAACAACGGGAGCGGCGCACTCTTCCCTCCCCCGCCCTCGACGCTCTGCTCACTCCTATGTCGCTCGCTGCTGGGCTGTTAAAAGTGCACAGCTGCTGCCTATCTACGGAGCAACATCAACAGAGAGTGAAGGTGGGTGGGGCGAGGGACGAGGAAGCGAACGTCGGCGTCGACGTGCGACGACGCGAGGGGACACGGCTTCCTTCCAAATGTGAATGAAACGAACACCCAAATACCACGTTTTTCGCTTTTCGCAAATGCAGAGTGTTTAGATCAACCCCGCCCTCTCTCAAGGAAATTCGGCTTCCACAGGTTCCACACTCGCAGGCAAAGAGGAGTCCACACTGAACGCAGCATGCCGAAGCAGCAGCTAGCACGTAGGCTCTTACCTACGCTCATCGCGAAAGCAAAGAAGCGAGTAAACAGCGTTGTACTCAGAAAAGCTAGTAGAAGTATGCAGTATAACAATTCCCTCGATTAGCAATCACGTTTAGTTCCGGCACGTATTTATAAAAAAGAGCAGAGGGCACGACGTAGAAGGAAAAGAAGGCGACAGGCTGACTCGCTAACCGCTTCTTGTCTGTCGCCGCCCAACGTTACTTACATAAAATACGTCATAAAATAACGCATGCTTTTCACTGGAATCTCCACATAATATTCAACCGAGGAAATCCAAGGTGTCTTCCCACAGCTTTTCTGTGAGTTCATACGCGCTTGAAGATGGTCATTCCATTCGTTGTGAAAGGTCATTGCAATCAGGCCGCAAGCGAGCCTTTTTTCTGGACGTCGGGTGCGGCACACCACGAAGTCGCCCCGCACGCACCAACACATCGCCTCCCCCGCATCAGTGAAGCAAACAATCCAGCAGCAACAGAGCTCGCCCCATCTGGATACGGGCGTCCATCTGTGCGACGCTCCGCAGTCGCGTCATGAATGGGTCACGCTTCATTGCTCCGCGGATGCAGGCGGTGAGGATTGAAACTCCTGCGCAGATTACCATGACGCACTTCTGAACAGGCGACACTGCGGTCGCCCGCTCAGCCGCCTGCTTCATTCTCTCATACCGTGCATCGCAAAAGAAGACGTCAAATACAAGCAAATCAGACGAAGATGTCGTTGGGGAAATTTATTTTGCACATACTACTGCTTGTTTTGCCCTACTTGTACCTCAAGCGTTTAGGAGCGAGTGAATTGTGGCGTGCGTTGTTTCAAGCCCTCGAAGCTGCTAAAGCGGTGGAATTAGGCTGATCAGTTCGAATTTCCCAAATACGATCACGAACGACTCCGTGCTGGCGAAATGAATGAAGTTTATGCCTCCAATGAAAGCAGGCTCGTAGCGTTTAAATGTCGCTAAGCTCACACAACAACAAAAGCGCCAAGTAAAATTTCGGAGGGTCGCTGCTCCTAGCTTAGTTGTAAATCCGTTGTTGTTTTTTGTGCGTGGTCACGTCACAAATACTCCTTAGCCCAGCTGTAACCAGGCCGCACGAAACGTGCCTGTCTGTGGCCTCAGAGTAGCGATCTGACCCGGGTTCCAAGGGTTCGATTCCAATCTAAAGGAGCTCGTATCTGGAGCTGGCTACATCAGGTGGTCTTGTGTCGCCGACCAATACGTGTCATCCGCCACAGGCATTGCTTGTGATTCGCATTAGAAGAAGGGAACCTAACTGCGTTCCCGCGGGCCAAAACTAGCACCTTGCGCGGTGTGAAATCCGGCAGTTCAACGCAGCCAAACAGTGCGAAGCAGCTAACGAGCACAGCGGGCCATCACTAACTCGCGGGCGCAGAATAATGCGCCAAGAAAAAGCATCATTTGTGGGTTAGGGCGCCAAAGCACTAAACAGGGGCACCATAACAAAGAGGCCATAAATAATATAACTTTGTCCACCGCATTCGTATCAGTGGCGGTGCAAATGAACTACGGCACGCCCGGCGGCTGAAAGCCGCCGTCACCGAGTAAGCACTGCAACGCCGCGACCTTCGCCTTCCCGGGTCATTCCCGGGAACTCTCGACAGGACGATTATACTGGCTCTCAGCGGGCTATCTTATCGCCGACGCACAGCACAGCAGTGTCAGCAGACAGCTACATTACGAATGACCTATATTTGACACCGCAGATAAGAGCGGCTACCGCGAAGCCGCCTCAATCGCTCACACGGGATAACTTTTAGTCACCTCGGCTGCAACATAGTCCCCCTAGTGAGAGAAGATGCATCTAGTGCACAGCACTCTTTTCTTCCTTTTTCCTGGTCGACCTTTGGATTCCTTCCTCCATGATGTCCTCGCCCTTGACAGTGTCCGGTTATCGCCGCTCTATTGGCTGTTTGAGTTCCCACGCCCTATCAACCTGAGCGTGGCGTTTTGAAGTTCTGAATCTTCACTGGTGTCGATCAAGAAGAGCGATACTGTGTACCCTTCCCGCGGGATGCTTCATGTGGGGCAGTATAAACCAGGAGCTTTCGTTTGAACTTCGGAGCGACAGCCGAGGAGCTGGGATATATGCACCTTATACCTCTATTTACACCGTCTTCTGTCATTCAAAAGCTATTTCAATTGTTCACAGGTGTGTTAAAAGGCTGATCAGGTGAAGTAGTCCTTCAGCTGCGAAACCCTCCAAGTCGACAGTATTCGAGGCGTGAACACAACGCGTCATATGTGTGCTGGAAAAGGCGCGCCGATTTCTTCCCCTAAACCCAATATCGCGATGGGAATCAGCGGCTATGGCAGGCAGCAGAGGAGGAGGCACTCACAGGGTCCCCGTGGGCTGTACGTCTCGTAGCTGGAGCAGGACACGGGCGACAGGCCGCTGCTGTTGGCCAGCCCGTTGAGCAGCGGCGGCGGCGGAGACAGCGAGCCAACCGACATCTGCGATGAAGGCGACGAAATCCACGCGCCGGCGTCATCCTGGCGCACGCGTTTCGAGGGCGCCGGGCCCCCATCGCCTGCCGCCCCGCCGACGCAGGGGCTCGGCAGCCGGGGTTCGACCTGCAGGAGACAAGGCGTACAGAAGTGCACAGAGAAGGTGCGGAGGACGCACCTTCACCACGCTGGGCAGGTTTGGCGACAGGGCCGGCGGCGATCCGGCGGCCAGGCCCCCGGCTCCTCCCTGGGCGGCCTGCAGCAGCATGGGCTTCATGGAGGCCACCTCGTCCGAGGATGGGGCGGCCGCCGCCGACCGGCGCCCCAGCGGCTGCAGCTGCAGCTCAGACAGCATCCGATGGCCGCCCAAGGGCGCCGGCGACGCACCGAGACGCTGCTGATGCTGCCCGGGACACCATTCGAGGGCTGCTGGGAACAAGGGAAAACACCTGCCATCAGAGACCGTAGATACTCCTTTATACGCAATGCGAAACGGTACATGTAAACAGCCCCATCGGGAAGCAAGATGCCCAGCGGTGCTAGCTTAGAAGCAAACCCTTTGTATATTTTCGACAAAGATGACCACCAACATCTTCCAGCTGGATGCAAAAATGTCGTCGAAATATATATACTCGCGCCAGGCTATTTCTGACCGCTCAACAAAGACGCTGGACATGTTAATCGCGGACCACACCGCATGCGCTAATTATGACGACCATAGTACCTCACGAGGATGCTCCGAGATCAACTTTCCCGACATCTGTGATCGGTGACATGCGTTAACAGTGAAAGAAAAAGGGTGAAAAGAAATGCCTGTACTAGTATAAAGAAATATTAGCTTCACACCACTGACGCGAGCGCCACACGAAAGAAGGAAATGTGGAAGAAAAAAAAAAAAAAGCCACTGCTGGCGCCGCAAGAAAGAACTGGGGTAGAGTACCACCGTTTAGTTACGGCGTGTTCCAATCAGCGAGCCGGAGCAAGTTCCGTTCTTTCGCGAAACCGGACAGCGTGTTTCGGGGCGGTTTGAATTCAAATCCAGGCATATAACAAACGCACGACGAATACGCTTTGTTTCTACTCCGCACCGCCGAATGGAATGCACCATAACGGCGCATATGGAGAACAGAAATGGAGCAATGCGAAGAGTGGTCCATGTTTCAACTTTGTTCTCCATATGCGACCGTGATGACCACTCAGCTCAACAGCCCTTAGCGAAGCGAGGCTGCAAGTTCTGCTATGAATGAGGCAAGCCCAGAGTGCCCGGAAACTCCGCGAGAATGTGACCACGAGTATCGAACTGCGTGAAAAAACGCAAGGCAAAAACGACGTGGCCAATGGGCATGGTAATGGCCGATGAGTGTCAGTCTGATAGACAACGGGGCCCGCCTAATATCGCTAGCATGCAAAATGGCAAAAAGGAAACGTAGCGATAAAATCAAGAAAACCGAGAAAAGTAAGCAGTACGCAAAGCGAAATTTACTAAGAAGCCGAATCGCACAGCGATTCCGGCCTTTCTATTACAATCATAAGGATAACGTTTGCTGCCTCTGAACGCAGTAGGTCACTCGCAGAGCCACACACAATGCAAAACGAGCGAAAGATAGGCCGCGGCTCCCCGCCACGTGTCATACCGCAGCCCTAAACCAGGCTGCCTGGCTCGCCATGTACAGAGCCGCGCGCTTGTCGCGTCCGCTCACGCTAAGGTTGCTGCACTCACAGCGGCACAATTGTTTGCGAACTTCGAATTTGGAACGTCTAAATACGATTACCGCCGCAGTTGACAGGAGGCGCGTTCTCTCACCAAACACGTAGCTAGCCGAATAACATGGGTCTGATGTGATAAGATCATTATTCATCACCCCTTTCACCACTCCATGACCTACTTTACTACACTCCTATACAGACAATTACGAATTACTTTCACGGCCGCTGTACGTCGCCCCATTCTTTTTCCTTTTTAATACTGTAGATCAGGTCTAACACACGTGCCCCTGATAAAAGTACCCGCAACATCCATCCAGTGCAGATTTTTTCGTCATTGTAGTAAGAGCGTGTAATTAAAGTGGCAGCAGCCGATGTGACAGACGCGAAGCAGAGATCAGGATGACGTCAAGCGAACGGTATTTTCCAATTACAGCCCACGCACGGGATGGAATCGCATTTCGCAAGCCACGAAAAGCCACGGGCTGCGACGTGTCAAGCGGACGGGACTTCATCGCGACTGGTAGCATAAATCAAAGGGTCAACGCTAAACACGAGGGAACGGGTATAATAAAGAGGGCCAACGTCTAGCCATGCACACGTGTACACTGAGATACCGCAGACTTAATTTCATCCCCACCCCCCCCAAAAAAAAAAAAAAATGAAAACTGTCAGACCAACATCGTGCCGTGACAGTTAATTTTTATACATAGCTCAAAAATATATATATATATTTTTTTTTTAGTTAGAAGCGTGCACTCTTCGTCATAACACTTTTAAGTTTCGATCTGTATAACGATGCGCTTCGACATGTTGTTAGCAGTGAGCGAGTCGCATAGCGGCGCGCCTGTCACGTACTCTCTGGCTCGCAAGTGTGCTTAGAGGCGTGGCTAGCGCTGCCTCCGGCGACTTAGTTTCACATTCGCTCAAGTGCTGCCACGAACTCCTTCGCGCTGCAACGGTGACCTGAATTGCATTTTCGAAAGAAAAAAAAAAAAAAAACTAACTGATATGGATAGCCCTTCTATGTCCCTAAGACCTCTCAAATAAAAAACCCGACAGTGATGCAATTAACTGCACGCTGGTCCTGTCTCCATCATGTCGCGATGCCGCAATGTGAAGCCAGTCATTGCACCCCACATATCGTATGCTCCATGGGCTCAAAAGGCGTGTTCAGTCCAGATTGCGCAGTATTATTTGCGGCGAGGACTATATATATATATATATATATATATATATATATATATATATATATATATATATATATATATATATATATATATATATATATATATATATATATATATATATATATATATATATATCCCTTGAACATTGCTGATCCTTGTCTCTTCCGTGCACCTGCATGTGAGATGTGGCGAGGTTTCGATTCGAAGTTCCCACCTGCTTTTACCAAAAGCTACCTAAACGGCCCAGAGAAAGACACTTCGACAGCTGCTCGAGGATGTTGCAAAACGGCATCGATATGGCCCGCGGTACCACGTACTTAAATTAAGCCAGTCTACTTCCCCCACCAATCTATGATGTGCATAACGAAGGCATCCCTTTCGGAATTCTACACGATACATAGCCTTAGGTCGTAAGGAAGAGAAAAACGAGCTGCGGCATTCGATCCAGCTGGCTAGCACTAGACGTCGCGAAAAGGCACGTGCACGCATGCAAAATGAGTGATGAGTGAATGTCTTTTTTTTTTTTTTTGCATCCAGCACACACGAATTAGGCACGCTTAATAAATGCTATGTCAGACTCAGAACGAGTCAGACGACCTGTCGCCAGCACACTTCGTAAACAGAGCGAGCAATCCTGCATATTTTTTTTTTCCTTCCTAATGTCACGTCGCTGCTTCTTTGCGCTGAGAAATGGTTCCTCAATGTCTAACGCGCGTTATAAGGTCTTCAGCTGCGCAGATCGTTTCAGAGATAAAGAATAGCAGGTTAGATAACAAATGGAATAAGCCAGAGCTCGAAGCAAAGCAGTTATATGCAGCGTTGGGAAGCAGGCTTCCCAAAAGCGACTTCAGAAGCTTACCAGTAATATCGAACTATATAAGCGAAACAGTCCGCAATTACGGTACCCACTGTAAAACGACATTCCCAACGTCTCAGAAGGCGCACTATTCCCTCTAATGGAAAACGGCATAACTCATTACACTCTCCCTCTATGTCCTCTCATATCTCTGATTCGGGCAAACCCGTGGTCACGTTGAATGGACGCCCGCCTCGTTCATACCGTACCTCCGACATGTATGATGGTGGTTGCTCGCTTCATCTTGACGAAAAGAAGGCAGCGCGCCAGATGCCACAAGCGGACGACGCATGTCAAGACCTAACTGCCCTTTCTGGGGCCCTACCCATATTGCAGGCGTCTAGGCACGGCGCTCCTTTGCGTTTATCCATATTACCGCAGCTGGTGCCCTGTCTTCGAAAGACCACTCTCCCAAAGCCGCTACTACCCTTCCGATGCTCTTCGAGGTGAAGCCGAGGGCTGATTTGCCGCGCGGCCAGGCACAGTGCATGCCCCATAGTTGGCGCGAGCGCCAGGCGGCCAAGCCGAGGTCAGCCATCATCATCCGGTGGCGCGCGCGGGGGTGAAGTCCGCAGCAGCGCGGGCCAGCAAACAGCGCGCCCGCGCGCCGCGCAGAGTGCAGTAGCCGCAGCGACCGACCTTCAACCCGGGTTGGAGCTCCGCTGCGCAGGGCCATCGATCGGAGCTCCAAACGCGAGAAAAAAAAAAGATCAGAAAAAGGCGGGAGACGAGAGTACAAAAGAGAAGCAGAAAAAGCTCAGAGCTTGACCTTGGCCGCGCGCGCACTCTCGCGCGCTCGGTTCTCTGTGGAGAGCCGGGCGAGCTGCGCGCGCCAGCAGCGCCGCCTGGAGATAAAACGCATGACTGCGGTGGGCGTCAAGAAACGCCGCCGAAGTGGGAGCACACCCACGGCTCGGAGCCGCCGCCCCGCGTCCGAGCCCAACACTTGCGAGCTTCTGGATGTAAAAAGACGATCGACAGTGGCAAAGAAATGGGCATCGCAATCAAAGGGCTTGCAAGGTCCTCTCGGAGCGGTCTCGTAGTAATGTCTTCGCTGTTACACCCTTTGTCTTTGTGGCGAAAAACTAATCCTAGCGGAGCGAGAGAAACGATAGCCGCAGCGCAGTAGATCCAATTGCATCGCGACGGAGTGCGCCGCCACAAGAGGATGCTAACGGTCGTCCTACAACACGCTCTCTCTAGAAACGCCACAAATGGCCGCGCAGCAACAGATTAAGCTTTTTCGTGAGAATTACGAAATGCTGGCTGCTTAAGTCACGTTATGTAAGCGTATTCAGAGAATGACGTTAACGGGCCTCTTCTCAGACTGTGCAGCTTAGCGACCAAGGACAAACATTTTCCGAGGACGCGCCTGGTCGCAGGTAAAAGGCCTTGCTTACTGGCTAAAAGAAAATTAGGAAAATGGGAGAGAAGAAAGTTAATTCTAGGAACAAATAGTGATTACCGCGATAGGAATGCAGCGTCGAGAAAATGTAGTCAGTGCTCTGGACACCTGTGATCGCACCCACTAACATGAGTGAGGAAAAATTATTCTCCAGACTTGGAACGGACGCGGCCTGCCGCAAGCCTGACACATAAGCCGCAGGTGTAAAAGTGTGGACAGTAGTAATAACATAGTGTGTTCTGAAGCTTTTAAGAGTGAGGATCGGCAGAATCAAGATATCCAAGGACACAAAACCAGCACTGAAAGTGACACACAAAATGCGCCCACGGGGATTTGGAATTCGCCACATCCCAGCAACTGCAAGTAGCAAACGTGGACTGGCGAACTCAACGGGAAGCGAAAAAGACGTCGGTCTCTGCCCGATGCAGGTCAGCGGGTCATCGGCGATAGGCGATCATTTCCTTCAGCGCACCGACGCTGCGCTTGCGTCGCTACCCCGTTACGTTGGCGGCGTCAGGGTCAACGTCGGTCTACACGTACATTTGTTGCGGTCCAAGGACGTCGTCGGACACTATCGGTGTGCTTTCCGTATTAGGCTGCCTCCAGAAAAAGAAATAATAAAAGGAAAATGAGACAGAACGAAAGTGCGACCGGAAAAAGCGGTGACAAGAAAAGCAACACACGAAGAAGAGAAGCGACAGCCTTCACGCGTGGAAGAGGGAAATGCATAGAATAGGCCGGGGCAGCAGAGGGCGATACCTCAATGGCCGTCGCTCGGCTTTTGTTGCCAAATAACTCTCGCTTGCAAACGAGAACGACGAAAGGGAAACGCGGGCGTGCGCCAAGCTGCGACCGGTCGCGAGGACGACGAGGCAGCCAATGTAGACTCGCTCGGCCGTCCCGTCATCTGTGGAGCTCCAGGGGCGCATTTCCGGCACCGGAAGTGGACCGATCCTCTCGCTCTAGCACAGCGGCGGCTGCGGGACCTTGAAAAGACGTCTGACACAATGGCCGTGGCCCCCTAAGCTAGCACGTCAACCCTGCCCCCCCCCCCCCCCCCTCCTCTCTCTCTCTCTCTCTCTCTTACGTACACGTTCAACATTTCTGATATGTACACACGCTGCGTAACTGTTGCGGCTTGTCATTGTGATGGAGAGACCGCGCCGTGTTCCTTCATCGCAGACTGTCTGTCGCGCAACATTAAATACATGCAGAAAGCAGCGGTAGGTGAGGTAGTAATCTGGGGAAGTTGATGCGTCCGAAACTGAGGCACAAATTCCCCAAGCTCCGAGGCGAATTATTCACCCAACAGTACCAACCAACTAGCTGTCCCATCGAATCTGTACAGAGGGGTCAGCTGTACGTGGGCCACACTGGTCCATCCATCTTGTGCGAAGGAAAGAACCGCATTCGGCCTCCTTCAGCGACAGGCCAGCTGTTGACAATTCGATCTGTCTTAGATTCGTCGCATGCTGTGCACAGCTTGAGCAGTCACTTTCTTGAGGGTAATCTTCAAGGAGCATCGCAATGTGCAATAAGGAACCGCGATTCAACAGAGATAAGCTGAAAGAGTGAAACAGTGGGTACGAACAGAAATTCCGTCCCTTGCCTACGACTAATCTGACTCAATCTCCCACTGTGGCAGGTGCCATGTGTAGAAGAAACGATGCAATCAGTCAAGGCATGCACGCGAGCGCAGACAATAAGGAGCAGAATACTGACAGGTTCTGCGTCTTGTTCGGCCGGCATGACGGCGATCGACACAGCATGGAGCCGCAATAATATACCGAGATACCCAACCCGACAATAGGCTCGCTTAGTAGGTACATTCGCGACCTGAGGAGAATAGCGGTCCCAAATGTACAACGTAAAGCACGACATTTTACCGTTGCTCTACAGTCAAACGTTCACTACCGCGTTCGACTAAATAAGTTGACACATTTGTTTTTCTTTATTCAACGGATCGACCCGCGAGAAGGAGTTTTAATAAGCCAATTTAGTACCTAATGAGGTCAGCTGATTTCGAAGGTCTGGACCCCATCCAACACATGTCTGTACTCTGTGTATAACCTAAATAATGAACTCACAGTACTTTCTTATCCAGCTAACATTGCGTATTTCTGTGCCAGACAAGTCCAGCGCGGACGAAGTAGTTCGCTCAAACAAACGGATTGGCAGTTTCAGGTGTCCAGATAAAAGTTTCAAACTGCGCTTCGGATTCTGAGAACCTACACAAAATGTCAATAGGACATAGAGGTGTGCGCCACCCACCACCTCAGCGTCTCATTAAGCGCGCATTGTAAAGATCGCGTATTGGCATCACGTCGCTATGGACAGACATTTGTCCCACGTGATCTGTTATGAATAGCAAGGCCCGTAACATGTTTCGAGCGAAAAGAAAAAAAGTTATAGTTTTGCTGATTTTTCAATTTTTCACCGCTTCCACAGAGCGTTTGCAACTTTTGTGATAGGTTCACTGTGAGACCCTATGCAATCCGAGGTATTTTTCAGCTAGTTCTCATGGCACGTGATCGCACTTCCAATCGTACAGTCAGCCCCCGTGCGCACGGGTCATGATTTGGAAACATGCTGCCGTGACTCTCAAAAGAAACGGCTCGGATTGTCTCCTCACAGCGGGAGTTCCTTCATGTTGTCGTACAATCCTGAAGCCAATACCAGGCTTGCCATAAAGGCAAGCGACTGTCGCCCTCATTCCACGCCTGGCGTTGGCTCGAATGTCCGCGGCTTTCCCTGCGGTATCCGACACCATTCAGGAGTTTAGTATGCATAGCGTTTTGTATTTTTGTTTTTCTGGGTCCTACTCTGCTTAGGGAATGAAAAAAAAAGAAAAGCTTATTTACAACAAAGGAGGTCGATATTTGCAGAATAAACTGAAACGCTGACTAGCACGTTCGCTGAAATCGGAGTGTCGGCTAACGTACCGATACCACAGAGGGTCCTGAATCGTAACAGCGACGAGCATACGAGCAAAGTCATCACATGGGCCATCATTTCGCGACCGGGCCATCATTCCTCGCTGTAGGCGACGCCGGGAAAAACACTCGTGGGCCGCAGGCGACAGTTTGGAGCGTTGAACTATGGGTCGTTTTTAAATGGAACAGCTAGGCTGTAAAATTTATGACGACGTTCGAAACCGTTGCGGGGCTTGCTTGCACGGTTGTAACACGCTACACGCACGAGCCTTTGCGCTCCGTTTAATGTCCGGCAGTTTATTTGCCTTTCCTCCGGTTTCTCCGATGGAGCCGTGTCGCATCCGGAGTGTGCCGATCATGGCTTTCGTATACCGACGTTGGAGCAGCTGTAAAACGTGTGACGATCTGGCATTATCGCCAGCCGAGCAGAGAAAATGAGAGAGAGGGCAGAGTGTGACGAAAAATAAGTAACAGGTGTGCCCGCTATAGCAACGACCTCCACGCACGCTAAAGTTAGATAAGAGATTTCACCTCCGCTATCAGCGACTGTGCTCACGTATTCGCGGTCGTTCTTTTGGATCACCCTTAGCAGCATGCATCACGCAATTAGAGGTCTAAATATGACATCCCAAATCACTAAATCATTCAAATACTTCCCACAAGAACAAGCCTGTTTTTTTCTTTTTTTTTTTTTCTTCCAGGCTGGCCACAGCTGACGCCGCAAAAGTTATTTCAAACGCTTCAAACAGCGGCCCATTAGTTCTTTAAGCAGCCAAACTTAACCGAAGCAACGCAAGTCGTCCCGAGGACAGGTTGATGCTCAAACAAAACACTGCGCAGAGATAACGCAAAAATCCGCGCAAATCGATATATAGAATACAAGAATGAGCTTTGCGTACACCAGGCACACTAGACGCGAGATGTCTCTCAGAATTTCGGCTCAGAGTAACAATGAGCCTCCGTTACAATTCAGGTCCAATAGGCGACATTACAGTATACGTTGGTTTCCGCAGTCTGGACGAACTAGAGGTACTGTATAAGTGGAAACGGACCAGCATACCTGAACGATAAGAGCATCTCGGACGGGGTCCTATCCAGAACGCTCCATCATTCATTTCATACCGGTAATGACCAGCGCTGCGACGGCCTCTCAGCACTGGGTTCGATAAATACGAAGCTTTCGATCGTTAGTTACCGTCCGTCAGCGCAGTCCCCGCTACTGACCGCACCGGTCAAGAATACGCATACACGCGCGAGGAGCTGAGCCGCACACGCGCTCGGTCTGTTTACCCCTGCATGTCTGAAGCTGTTACTCTCCAGACGCTGGCTGCGTGTGTGTTTCCAAAGCAGTGCTTCCCTGGCTTCCCCCCTAACCACCCGTGACGTTGAAAGATGCTCAGAAAGTGAGCGAACCCGTTTGCTTCCCATGGAAACAAACGGTAGCTTGTGCTCACTGCGTTACGCCGCATGGTTGACTCCCCTCGCGCGCCGATCGGGATTTTTTTTTTTTTTTTTACTTCGCTGCTAGTCAAGCGCGTACTTGCAACGCCCGCCGCCCTCCTCCAAAACTCGGAAGCGGAGTTGCTATGTATGACCCTTGTAGCACACGTACGAAAGACGCTACGGAATACTATATTATGCCAGGACCACAATGAGCCCCCGTTATTCTCTCCCGGTCGTAAAGACATGTCTGCAAGATTACACGAAGTGCTCGTTAATGATGACGACGCCGCGCATACCACTCGACGAGCCGCTTTCGTTGAGACATCTCTCCCGCCTACTTGGGCGCAATGTGCCGTTACGTAGTGCGTCCTCTGCTCTCCCCAATCGACAGCAGGTGGCGGTTCGAAGTGAGCGGCGATTCGCTCCGCTCGGGGACCCGGACTTGCCACACGTGATGCATCGCCACTTTCACTGCGTGCAGGTAGGTCCTATCCGCGGATGGTGGTGGGTTTCGCAACGCGCCTGCCGGCGGCACGCAAGGCCGCGCTGCTACGTCGCCGCTTTCTTCGGCCGGCGCAAAGCGACGTTCGGCAGGTGGGCGTACGCCGCCGCCGCCGACCGATACAGCGCACGTCTACCCCTTCGCTTTTTTCCTCCGTCGAGACGGGAAGCGTGTTTGCCAACGGTGCGCGCATTAGCATGGGAGCGCGTACGGCGCTCTCGTGACACCCGGCGAAAGCGTTTTCTTCCGACATTGGGGCAACATCTCGCTTTTTTTTTTTTTTTTGCGCCTACTTGAACCGCCGGGACCGCCAGAACGCTTACGTGCGCATGCGCACGAGTCACGACCAGCCAGGCCAGGTTCCCACCCTTTCCCGGTCGTGACGAACGGTCACGCGTGTTCCCGAGGAGGACACCCAGTGCGGAGGTGGTGCCTCACCTGCGCGCCTGTCCGATCGGCGATGCGCGGACGAAAGAAATGAGGAAGAACAACGCTCTCCTTAATTCTGACACCACACCTGATGGACACTTTCGGACAATACCAAGACCTGGAAGTGAGGAGGGTTTTAGTTTCTCTGGAGAAGCAGATAAAGAAAAGAAAAAAAGCACCCGAACAGCTCTGCAGCGAGAGAAGGTCGCCAGACTCGTGCAATACAAAGTGGAAGTAGTCTGCAGGCTCAAGAACATTCAGTTCAGGCAAAGTAACAAGCTTCTCAGAAAGGTCGTCGAGACCGACATTCTGTCCCCAACAGTCCTTAGCTCTCCAGACCCTCGCCTTTCAAGACACTACCCAAGACAAAATGTAAGGACGTTTCACAGAAAACGCTAAAATGCGCGGGGCAACAACAGAGACTGAAGCCTTCAGAATGCTGCCAGCTCCGTCCACTTTGGGCACAGTTCCGAAACCAATCGGAGTTCAGAATAAGAGAAGAGGAGGAGGTCGAGACAAGACAGAAAAAGAAGACTCGGGAGCGCGAAGGGTCCGCCGGAGCTGCCTTCCCCTCTTGCGAACACGAGTGTGCCGCGGTTCCACAAGCTGCTGCTGCCGGCAGACGCGCGTGCGGCAGGCCGGCAATCTTGCAAGTCGGCGCCCGGGGCCCTGGGAAAAAGGCAGCGCTCTGGAAGCCAGCGACACGGTGCCGCGGCCCGATAAGCAGAAGAGTGCAGCTGCCGCGCAACCAGCAGGCCTGCAGGATGCGCTCCAAGAAAAGAAACCCGCGGCTGCTGCCGCGCCGAACGCTGGCCGAGTTTTCCAGTCCGCTTTGTGCACCCCAACCTCCGCCCCCCTCCGTGCGCACTTTTTTTCTTCTCCTCCCTGCCGTGCCATGGAGCCAGTGCGCGCTCCCCGTTCCAGGAGCGCGGGGCGGGCCCTCCTTCTGGGGTCCTTTTCACGCCGTCTCGCCCTTGCCCTTGAAGAAGGGCCACGCACTGCTGCCGCCGGGACGCAATGCACACACAAGCGCCGTCTGTTCTCCTCAGCGGAGCCCTGCCACCGCGGCTTTGTTGATTGGCGCTCCGGAAGCCGCACCCGGCGGCGGAGCAGGCTCCCCCAGCCCTGTTTGCCGAGATGCTTTTGCTTTCCTCCGAGAGCGACCCTTTCACGCGGCTTCCGGTTCTAGTCGCTGGGTCACCAGTGCCGGCAGAGAATGAATGCTGCTTTCCTTCCGACCCCCGTCGCTCCTTCCTTCCCTGCACACACAGACCAAAGGAATCGGGATGGCCGAGTTCCTCGGCCCAGCGCCGCTATGGACATCCTTCCTCCTCCGGCGCCCCCCTCCGTAGAGATGGCGGTCCGGGGCATTCTCAGAGGAATCTGGAAGGTCAGAGAGACGCGGACGTGTGCACTCGGTCACAGTGGCGACAGAAAGAGACCGCTTCCGCAACTGCGTTACCGCTTCATTTTGAGATCCAGGCCGGAGGGGCTGAAGTATCTTTGATCAGCTGCCACCGGACACGGGCAGTTCCGCTCCCGCAAGACCCGGTTACAACCATTGGCTATGCAGCGACTGAACTTCCAACATGCGCGCAAGGAGAAAGTGACTCTCTGACTGCACATGAGCGATTACCGCATTACGTACATCTTTTTTCGGAGTCTTTGTGAACGACCGCTAGCTACCTCAGCCAGTAGGAAAGGAACGGTCTCAGCTGTTCCCTGCAGTTGCTGCATCATTGTTTGTGCAACACAGACCATCAACATGGCTCAAAACTAAACAGCACCTCTTTACTCCATCAGAGATCCTGCGTGACGGCGAGACGACAACAAATGGCAAAATCTGATCGGCTACGTGGTGCAGGACGATGCTAACGAGCCTAGCTGGGCTACGAAACTACGTGACGAGTAGCAGTGTCCTTCACAAGGACAGTTTCCTTCCTCGCAACGTAGAAATGTCTTACCGAAGTACTTCTTTCTAGCCCTTCAAACAAACAAACAAACAAACAAACAAACAAACAAAAAATGCATGGACGTAAAGAAAAACACGGGACCTGCGTACCTAGGAGGAGGAACAAAGGGGGACACGCAGAGCTACCAGCTGCTGCTGCTGCTGTCTGCGCAAGGGATTTAAAAACTCCCGGGCGGTATCAATCGGCCTCAGGTGAGAGAGGGGAATGGACTGCGAATAGCCTGTCTTCCAATGCGCTTTTTTTTTTTTCCCTCGGTCCACGCGCACGCCAGCCCACGAAGCACTTCTCCACATCATCTTCCTGGCGAAAAGAGGGAAAGCCGTCACAACAGCTGCTGCTAGAATCGGGAGTGCCACCCCAAGTCCGTGGATCAGCTCGGGAGCAACAACGCGACGCTTTATTATTGTGCGTGCCCTGCTTCCATTCAGGGACGACAAGGGGGAATAAATACAAAAAACGAGCGCACGAAACGGAGAGGGCTGCGGTAGAATGCTCGCACAAAGAACGAGAAAAGTATAACGCTATTGCTGCTCCCGTCGTGGCTCCTCTTACAGGTGCTGCCCCCCCCCCCCCCCTCCTTCTTTAGCTCTGACGGGCAGCGGCAACGGGGCCAAGTCCCGGACGCGACAAAAGCGGTGATCGAAAAGAACGGGACAACAACACGTTGGCACGCGGGTCGCAAGGCCCCACGGAGCATACCCATGAAAGTAAAAAACCGGATGGGGTGCTCCCGGCAGCGCAGTTAAAGGGCTGCTGCGGCATAAGGGTAGCGGATTTGTGGTACACAGAGAGCGCCCAGATAACGGGTCACGGGTTACACCTTTCCGCGCAGAGAATGCGACGGGAAGTCGGAGCGCTCCGCTCCGTACGGGGTCGCCGAGCACACTCCCCTTAACGTTTTCAAGAGGTCGGGTCGGGTAAAAAAGGGTTCACCGGATGCGAGTTCGCGCTCCCCGGACGGCCGCGACGCGGACATTTGTTGTCGCGGAACTGGTAGTCCTAAGACGAGAACCAAGATAAACCCCTGAAAAAAAAAAAAAAAAAAAAAAAAAAAAAAAAAAAAAAAAAAAAAAAAAACGCTTCTTTCCCTTTTACATGTTTCTCTTCCCGGCGTGTACAATTTCTGTGCCTACGCGTGTCGATAATGAGATAAAAGAAACGCGCATGGTGTACTCACGTTGTTCGAGTTGTACTTCACCATCATCGGCTTCGTTTCGACCGCGGCAGCTGTTGCGCCGCTCACACACTGGGGTGACACAGAACGCTAGCGGAATGAAGCAGCGCTACACAACTTCGGCGAACCTTGACAGGCCAAGCTCAGCAGAACTTTAACCCCATCAGCGTATCGTACAGTTAAGGTGCATGCTGCTCTCTTAGTTTAACTAATCCCTTTGTGTCTCTATTGCCTCACCCCTACTCACTAACGTACAATCGTCAGCCACCACATTATGTGAATGACCACTCGATAAAGCACCGCTTTAACAAGCCGTGAAAAAGGGACAGGGTGAGTGACTCGGGATCCGTAGTTATCCTTGATTCCCATGTGAACCTCCCGTCTCAAAGGAGTTGCTATAACTAGACTATGTCATGTGGGCTCGCGACGTTATGCAACCCACCGACCAATCATCGCAAGTCTGCCCGAGGAGTGCTCGTCATTTTTCGCTCACAACGCTGACACCGAATTTCTATAGTATGCTGTCGCGCTTTTGCGGCGCTACAGGTCGCACGTGCCAGCTCTTGCGCTGGCACGCAGCTGAGTGCGCGGCTGCTCTTCGCGTGAGTAACCCTGATCGAAGCACGGAGAAGCGGAAACTGTTGCCCTCCAGAGTGCCGCTCGCTACTAACACACCGCACCCATGTCCCTTTTTTTTTCCCCAATCAGTCTAAGAATAACGCCTCTCTCCGCGTGCGCCCGGCCCGCAACTTGCCAGCGATGTTATACTGTAACGGGTGAAAGAAATAGAACGCAGGCGAGGCGGTGGGAGTGGTTAAGAGCGAGCGAAGCACTGCGGTTCGTCCACCACGGCAGCTGGCCGCAGCACGCAGGAAGCATGGGAGACGAAGCAGCTGTTCCCATGACGAATAACTACGCTGCACGAGACAGGAAAATGGGCAGCGCACGCCAGACGCAAGTGGAGCTGATTCGCCGCGCAAGAACGCATGCAAGCGCCGCGGAGTCATGGTCAAGCAGAGCCAACGAAGTCTGCGCACCGAAGAAAGCCAGGAAGCCAGCCGCGGGGACGTTTTTCCCCGCAAAGTTGGTGGACTGAAAGGACGGTTCACCGCCGCTTCACGAGTCAAATTTGGTGGTTAGAATGAACGGTGGGAAATTTTACCAGCGGAAACCACGCGAATCCCCACCATTTGGACGCTGAGTAAACCTCTCTCTCTCCGCCATTTTTCTTTTTCAAAAACGAAGCATCTGCGCTTTGAACGAAGAAGCCAAATTATGACCTCTAAAGCGAAACAGTGCGCGTGGAGCCTCTCTGCATGTGCGAACGTAGGATAAATCAAATATTTGCAAGAGAAATGGCCTGCTTTCCGCTTGTCCTGTCCAGGTCCTCGCGGAACGCACATATAAGAGTAGAGAGTTATAAAGGCTAACACCAAGGTGGGGGTTGGTAGGGTTGCTAAGGATGAGGTGCAAATAATGATTGATGACCCAGACAGGAACAGCAGAAAGGTAGGCTTGAAAATCAATACGCAGAAGACTAAGGCAATGTTCAACAGCCTCGGGAAGGAACAGCAGTTCACAATAGGTAGCCAAGCACTGGAAGTGGTAGTTGAATATGTCTACTTAGGACAGGTAGTAACCGCCGATCGGGACCATGAAAGGGAAATTACTAACGGAATAAGATTAGGATGGAGCACATTTGGAAAGTATTGGCAGATTATGACTAGCAGCTTACCGGTATCGCTCAAGAGGAAAGTATACAACAGTTGCATCTTACCTGTATACACTTATGGGGCTGAAACGTGAAAATGGTTCTATTTAAGTTGAGAACAACGCAGAGGGCTATGGAACGAAAAATGATAGGTGTAACGTTAAGAGCTAGGAAGCGCGCAAAGTAGGTCAGAAAAATAACTCGGGTTAATGATATTCTACAGAAAATCGAGAAGAAATGGGAATGAACCGGGCATATAGTGCGTAGAGATGACAACTGATGGTCGCCTAGGGTAACAAATTGTATTCCAAGGAAAGGAAAGCGTAGCAGGGGGCGGCAAAACGTTAGGTGGGCGGATGAGGTTAAGATCGCAGGGGTCAAGTGGATGAAGATGGACAATACCGGGTTAATTGGAGCAATATGGGAGAGGCCTCCGACCTGCAGTGGGTACACTCTAAAATATGTGTGTGAAATTACAGGCATTCTTAAAGAAAAGTTGTGCCCCGTACAGAGAATATCTGTTCTACTTCATCTACCGAAATACGTTGACGAAAAAAACTTATTTTCTGTTTTTCAGCCAAAAACTTGATTGGAAGGCAAACAATTCGATATATGTTTGTCGTCTGTTCTTTTTCTACCGCAAAGCGGTTTTAACTTGAATAGTAGGTAAATGTTGAATAGAATGAGAAACGGTATGACAACCCCGTATGCGCTGTCATTCAAGAGAAGGTAACTAGTGGCGCCACACTGAGGTCCGTTTTTGGTTGACCCCTGCTACAGAGGCATCTGGTATGCATTTTTCCACTTGCCTTTTTTCGGTGGCTAGCCAACGGCTACTGCGCGGCCAACTTTATGGGTGCAATCGAGTATTGGCTGCGCCGAGAGATATCCGTGAGATGAGTAATTAGACTTAAAAATGGTGTACATTGAAGAAATTGGCGCTTAAGGCAATTTTGTTGTTGTTACAGGTAGAAAAACATGCTAAATGAAAGACGATTAAAAGAGAGGTATTTCCATCATTACTTTTAATTGCAACAGAAAAAAAAACAGAAAATGCCGTATAACAGAAAATGTTTGTAAATTTACAAAAATTTTCTATCAGGTGTAAAGAGAAAAAACTAAAATCACAGAAAAATTCAAAACAGACAAACAGCTGCCAGAAAATTTCTGTATTCTTCAACAAAATGTTTTACAGTGTATAGTTCGACCGATGATAATGATGATGATGGGCAGTGCACACCACGTTCGACACACTATCGGTACCTCCGCATTTGCTGACAGCACACGACCTACAAGCCGTGGTAAGAGCCGTCGAAGCCACTCTAAATTTGTAAAAAAGAAAAAAGTGCATCCTCGCCGACGAAGCGAAAAAAATATATATGTCCGTTTCTAAGTTTGGATCGCCGGTCGCCGCAGTTTGTCAGCAAAAGCGCCAGTGCCGTAACTCACTCACGCGCGGGGCTGCATGCGGGGACGGCATGCAGAGAAAGCAAGGCAACAGAAACAAAAGGAAACTGGGTGGAAGAAAGCGGCCGTAAATCAAGCGCCTTCTGCCGACAACAAGACAGCCGGCAGACTTCGGTCGCACCGCACCGTTAGGAGAGAGAGGACGAATACAGCTAGCGCACGCTAAAACATCGCCTCACCGGGTAACACGATCCAGTGAGACTTGCACACGCTGAAAGTTGTGCAAAACGTGGCACCGGCAGCATTGCGAGGAAGCGCCTGCGTGAGGCGGGTCAAACAGAGGGCCGTATTCTCTACTACAAGGATGTACAATTCACTCTGGCAGGATATCAGCATGGCGGCAGCATCAGGCGGAACATAAATCAAAACGGAGATATGGTCTCGCTGTTGATGCTAACCATCGAATGGCTGCGGCACGCAACCAATGCCGTGGTCATCAGTGAGAGCCAGTCACTTCCCACGGGGTTTGAATGCCGCGGCTTCGCCCCCAATAACGGTGATAAGTGCCGTAAGGCCAAACGGATCCTTATAGCATATTGCCTCGGAGCAGGAATGGAACAACGGTGCCCTGGTGAGCAAGATTCGCAAGAGAAACAGAGGAGAGCGACTATTCATGGCGGCCATCGTGTCTGATAAACAGTTGTTTGTTTGACACCTACTCCTTGACGCTCTATATTATAGCACCATTCTTATCCCGATACACCAACTAGATCGTCTTTTACAGCGCCGACAAAGTCACTCCCACGCGAAATCCGCCTACATGGCCATACAAGGCTTACGCATTAATAATGATGGCTGGGGCCAATTGGCCAAAGAAAGAGCCTGCAAACGATTCGGTGACGAAATCGCCGAGCTCGGCACAGGGTGCTCCTTCATGAAAGCGCACCGAGCCAGTTCTAAAATCGCTACCCAAATACACCCGACTGTACCACCAACGCGAGTGTAATAAGGTGCCGTCGCGTAAACGCACATTCCGTCCTCACACCTTCACTCGTTGCATCAGTGTGACGGCACATCCAAAGCGATACCACGCGCCCGCGACACGAGCTCGCGGTCAACCCTCCCGATGACGAGTCTCGTCGCCGGGAGAGCATGTCCGTTCGCGCAACGAAGTTGCACCGGCCGTCATCGACAGAAAAGGACGCGTGGGCCGCAAGGTCCGCACCACTGCGCTTGTGCAACCGGCAGAGCGCGTGCTGCTCGCCAACGCGGAACCCATCGCGTTCATTTCTCGTCCGGAAAAAGACGAGTGCCCGACCAGTTACCATTGCGATACAGCCGCGGTACACAGAAACACACTCGAGAGGTTGCGCACGTATGTGTACGTGCATTTGTGCCCCGACGTTTGCTACGCCCTCCGAGTGAAAGCGAAACAGGGCGGTGTCGCAACGCCTGTCCCACACTCGCATTCCGTCTCCTCCTTCGCGCCCTTACCTTCACCCGACCCGACGGGCCGCCGTCGATGGGCAGGAACGTTGGAAAAGAGGCGACGCCTTGTTGCTTAAAACGGCGACGCGACCAAAGTGGTGCAGTCGGCGGCGCAGCAGTATATATATATATATATATATATATATATATATATATATATATATATATATATATATATATATATATATATATATATATATATATATATATATATATATATATATATAAATGGATAAGGTGCCGTCGCGTATCACTACCTTCATAAAAAACCCAAACAAGCAAATATATTCGCGGTACCTTGCTCTTCTTGCCGGCAGTTGGATTCCAAACATTCCAGCACATCGCGGCTCTCTCGAAGAGTCGCCAAGTGTTCACTAATAGCAGCTCATACTGAGTGCGATAGTACGTCCTCCGAAACTGTGCGAGGCAAAACCGGGGAATGAAATGTGAATGCCGTTGTCGTCTGGTGATCAGAATCACCGCTTGCTGCGGTCGCGCACACTATTGTACACTGGGTCCAAACATGAGCTCACCTTCTAAGCCGGTGTATGGCCACGCTTGCGGCTCGTACGCATTCCACTGAGCCTGAGAGTCCATCTTCGCGTCCACCTCGAGCCCTATGGGGCCACTAAGTGAGGACGCGAGCAAGGACCAGAGTGCGAGCATCAGGTGCTTCATTGTTAGGGCACGCAGGCAACGCAAGGGACACCTGGCAACACGCGATGAAAGGAGCAGGTACGGACAAGCTTCGACGGAGCGCAATGACCAGCCCTACCAGCGTGTCAAATCGTCCGTACTGGGTAGAATCCAGGAGTGGCAAGGCGTAAGCGGAGACATAGTCACAGAAACCAGGCGGGTCGCTGACCACGTGCACACTAACCCCCCGCACAGCAGGTGACCGTCCTTAGCTGTGACTACAAGAGACTTGCAACAAAAAAGCGGTAGCGACGAGATTATCCGTCACCTTACCAAAACTGGCCAGTCGGGAAACCTATTTTGCGGTACTGCGTCCCCTTCCGCGACCGGCGGAGCAGAGAGGAAATTTGAGGCACGTTCCCCGGAAGACGGGATAATCACCTCGCGTGTCAGACAAGCGGCTCAGACTAAGCGCCGCCAGGACGGCCTTTCCTCTAAGCGCCCCATCCTTTCACCGCCCGAAGCAACAAGCACACAGGCGCGTACAAGGTCAGCATCTCAGAGCGCCACGACAAGGCAGGACGCTGCGAAAGCCGGCAATGAAGCGAGTGCGTGGGCTGGACTGTAACCGCGTCTTCAGATCGGCGGCCTGCAGCGAACCGGGAATCCCCCATCCCTGCAGGCAAAGGGTCTGCAAACATGTTTCCCGTGCACGCTCACATTCCTCCACGTCGGTCTCATATTTTCGCTCCCGGCTCGGAACGCTTTTTTTTTTTTTTCTTCGCTCAGAGCGTCGTGCCATGGTCGTGCCGAAAATCGACTGACCAAACCGCGGCTGCTCAGCGCCGATCGCCCGCCCTTGAGATCAGGAGCGAGGAAGACGAAGCAGGCAGCGCGCGCGCGCACGCCGGGAGAGCCGAGCGGGAGAGAGGGGACATCGCGCGGAAAGTGCTGGGAGAGAGATCCGCAGCAGCACTCGGCGCAGAAAGAAAAAGAGACGCTCGCTCGAGCCAGCGCTACAAACTAACCTTAGCGAACGACGATGAAAAAGAGAGAGAAAAAGAAATACGGGCGAACGCGCAACGGAGTCAAGGGCGATGCCGGCCGCGCGAGAGCGCTCGCTGCTCGTTACCCTGGCGCAACGCTTTCTCGCTGCTGCCCAGGCAACCTGCGCGGCAGCGGCGGAGGGCATTTCCTGCGCTTCAGTCCTCCCGTTGCTCCAGTGCGCCAGTACTCGCTAGCCGAAACTTTCAGCGGAAGAACGCGCAGCCGCGTCACTGAACTTCAGCCAAAAAGTCCTGGAGGCTTTTTCCACATGCCACGGTTTTTCATGTGCAAGATGCAGACATATCAAAGCAGCACCGTACACACAATATACCTTGGTTTTTCCACCGCAAGGAGAAGAACGGAAAAAAAAAAAAGCTTTGTGTGGTCAACCAGCCTAAGCGAAGCTGTCCCGTTGACGACGTTCCCTTTTTTGCTTCTCGCCACGAGGAAACCTAACTCCGGCCTTACCTGAGAGCTGAGATTCGTCCTGGCTGTTGCAAAGGGCTTGCAGACACGCAAAACTTCACGGGGCGTCATATGACATAACCGCGAGGAGCCGACTGACTGAAATTGGTGTGGGCAATTAAAAAGAAATAAAAATAACGTTGCCCAGCCCGCACCGCCAAAAGCACGACGGGCTTAGACCGATATAAAATAAAAGATTAATTGACAAAAAAAAAAAAAAAAAGAAAATTTCGAACTGCGGAAAAAAAAAGGAAAATCGAGAGGGGAGTGTACACATCAAAGCTGTTAACAGACGGGGGGGGGGGGGGGGGGGGGGGGGGGGGGGGGGGCTGCTCAGCGGAATTATTTTAGAGCAAGAATAATTATTCGACTAACAATCCTCTCCTCTGAAAACTGTCAAAGAACTAAATAAAAAAAAACATTACTATTTGTACGAAAAGGCTGGAAGTGTTTGAAGACAGAGATCAAAATTCATTTTAATTTTCTTTGTACATCTTTACACTTTTTTTTTTTTTGAAATCTAGTTTACCTTGCCATTTGTAAACTTACTATATCTTGATAATTTGACCTTTGACTGTTCTAGAAATATGGACTGTGAGAGATGATGACACACTCCAGATAGTTCAGATTCCCTGGGTGGTTTGTGTCGACAACATTTCGTATGAATATAGCTTCGCGCTGTGGCCTCGATGTACCCAGGTATTTTCGGCCGTTTGCGAGGCGAAATAAATATACGTACCTAAGATAACGTACAGCCTTTTTCAAAAGTGTAGAGCCCGGGGTGTCTGCTTTTGAGTCCTGTAGCGGCGCTGATGTAGCGTTACTGGAGCTTCTTCCCATTGGAGAGGGTAGGACAAAACATCTTACTAACGAGAGATTCGGAACACTGGAACTGTATTACAAGCCGAACGAAGTGGCTTAGAAGCAGACCACCTGGCCTCTACACTTTTGGTAAAGACTGTACATTTCACCATCCTCACTGGCGCCGAGCTTCAATCGCTTTCCGAAATAATCCGGAGAGAAGAGTCAACTCTTCGATCCGACGATGTCATCCAAATGAGGTGTGCCGGAAGCATCTCTAACCATGCTAAGGACAGGCACACAGTTTGATTGTTCCAAAAGTGACGGCACCACGCACTCTTGGAGTTCCAGCTAAACACGCAACTTCCAGCTAAACACGCATCAAGCGAGAGTGCTCACCACGCAGCCAATTGGCCCGAAACTACCAGTGTAACTCGAGAACCTGATCCACATCACTTAGAGCGACCTGAATTCGCATTCGCCGCCGCAAAGTTAGAAAAACTGCTCCGGATCCACCAGTGAATTCGCCACATAAGTCGGTGCTATGAAGCCGTACAAGAGTAAAAGAATAGCGAGGTGTTGGTACCATGTGGCAGTCACCGTTATCGGATCCGTCGCTAAGGTGCTGGATTTCGGCCACCGCAGGTGGTGGTGGAAACGTTTATTGGTTAATTGGAGGGGAAGCAGCTCGCGAGACGCCCTGCCGCTATGCAACTTCCGGTCTAGATAACCTGCGAGCGAAATTTGTTTTTCTAGTGCGGTCTCAGCGACGAAGCTGCCCATGCTCCCTCCGTCACGACCCATGCATCAAAAAGATCAATGAAAACTTGGTGGTAGTAGTAGTGGGACAAGATGGACGCGGTGGCGTGTCTGGTTTTTTACTCGCGCCGCTAAATGTAGTTCTGCGCTGTGTACCTTACCGAAGAGGGATCTGTCGTCATCGCTTTTATCGCCCTTCGTGCTGTGTAGTCTTTAAAACGGAGTTATACGTCCCTGATAACGCAGACGACCGCACGATGAAACGGCGGGAACCGAGGAACAGCGACGACATGACGCTTTATCGCAGTCGTTCAGGCCTACCAGAGACAGGCGACGGCCGTCGCAACGCCTCGAGCGGTGACCGCTTTTACATGGCTTTGCGTCGAGTTCCACTTAACCAGTACCCGGCAGCCCTACGACAGACAAGCCTGCTATGCATGCGAGTAATTGTACGAGAAAAATTGATAATCCTCCTCTCTCCGCTAAGACTGAGGAAGCTCCACGACACGGGTGCTACATCTGGAGGTGCAACTGACCTTCTTTGCATCACAGGACGTTTACTGGATATCTCGAAGCTTTCCCTTACTTTGTCCATTCGTCTTGTGGAAAATGCGGCTAGGCAAAAACGAAGTGAAGCCACCATCACGCCATTACACAAACGTACATTCTGCGCAAATGCGGGTCCTGGACAGAGACGAAAATGGCGAAGGCGTCTCGCAGCCAACAGTGCGCGTCACTTTCTTTTGCGCTGTTTCACCGGTGACGTCAGAGACAGCAGCATGGAGGCCGCCGTGTAACCGACCCACTTACGAAGCCTTCCTCCTTGCGTGCGGCCCCATTTTCCCGAGCCGCTCGCGCTGACCCATTGTCGGGGAAAGGGCGCACCGCAGCAGGAAGCCGGCGGCCTCGCTCCGCCGTCTCCCACCGCTCCTCCGTAATGGCCGCAGTGTTACGGTAACGACGGCCGGCGCGGGGCTATTTCGCCTCCAGCAGTGCGCCATTCGGAACGGCCGCCGTTTGGTCGAGATCATATTCCAACGCCATGGTCGAGATACACAAGAGCCAAATGTGGAGAGCATCGCACGGCCTGGCCGCGAAACGAGGATCTGGCTAGCAACCGACATAAGAGATTATCAACAACCACAAACTGCTTCTGGTGACGCGGCCGATCTTGTCCGAAGCGAGGAGTAATTACGGCCACCGCCAAATCGCCTAAACGCGAACAGTAGCGTGGAAAGAAACGCCCAGACAAGGACAGGACGATGCGGAATGAAGACATCAATCGGGCGAAGAAGTGATTCTTGGTGGAGTGTAGTGATTAGGGTTCTCGATGACGAACGCACGATTAGCGCGTATCAGGGGATGAATAATTAATTCAGCGGTCTAAACACCGGCACCCACTTCATTGTTTCATCGGCAGAGCAACGAATAACTGTACCGTTCCCCAAAACAACTTGGCGCCTATTCGCGCTAACGTTGAGAGACAACGGCAGCTCGCAACGATGAATGCACTACTGCAAACTAGACCGAGTGAGGTCAGATCTGGCGAAGGTACGCGATATTATTTAGCCTGTCATCACGTGGGATCGAGATCGCAAACGTGCACGTTCCGTCTACTGGCGCTGCATGTATGAAAAGGCGATCGGCTCCAGCACCGTTCAAAGATGAACAGCGCACCACGACACGTGGATGTAGCAGGCAATGAAACCGGTTGCAAGCGGCGGATCATTTCGAGACGATGCACCAGCCGCGCGCACAGAGGTTTCGAAAGAAACTCGGTACAAATGGACAGCGGCCTGGTTGATGTGGGCGCGCGTGCGCTTTCTGATGACCGCTCCAAACCATTACGAGACGCGCTGCTGTTTGACGTGCCTGCAGTCTGACGTCCCTGCAGTCTGACCATACAGGGAATATGCGAAATCCGACCTCGCTTGCAAGCAAGCCAGTATTAACTGCCGTGGTTAATAAAACTGATCGTGACTCGAGGGAACTTAAGCGACCGAGATGAAAGCACACCATGGGGCGCTGCTGCGAATAAGGGCACGCTCAACTTCCGATTACCCTGGCCAACGATCGAACAGAAAGGGAGAGATGGCCTATTTAAAAAATATATATATATATATTAAATGAGGACCCCAGCCGATGGACGAAAAGGTCACAGTCTGCCTCTGGTTTCAATCTTTCTGATGTCCGTCGGGACAAAATCGAACAGTGGGACTGGACTCCGCGCAGCGCTGATTGCTGCGGTACAGTCGCACTGAGCTGAGCTTTGTTCGCCACCTGTAACAAACATGTATGCACAGTAACCTGTAACGCCACCTGTAACGAACATGTACAACAGACCGGCTGTGCCCTTCTGAAAAGCGACGGAAACACAGGTAGCCGCACAGCAGCGCCGCAAAGCGCGGAAATCGTAATTTGTATTCAAGACACGACCAACCAAGCGAGTTTGGTTGCCCAATTATTCCGATGCACACACGCACGCACTGAAACGCGAGAAAGCATCCTTGCATATTCCAACTTCGTGGCCTTCGCGAACGTGCATTCACACTTGCGTCACTTTTCATACAACAAGTTCGCGCCTTTACTCGGCGGGTGCCATATCTGTACGCAGATTATCTGCGGGCAGCGCGCAGCAGCGTCGTCGCCGCACCTAAATTATACGCCCCAAAGAAAGAAGGTTACACATCCGTGAACTCAGTTCGGTGGCTTCGAGCCAGCTGGTAGGTGGCGCGCACGTGGGTCATGCCGACTGCGTACGAAAGTAGCCGACCAACTTTGATACTAACGAGTCAGCTCGTTAGTATAACAGAGAGAAGTCGTAACGAGCTACACCCGTTACGACAGCGCGGGAGATCGACTGCACCAGTGCCACGGCGCGCACAAGGCGCTGCTGAACAAACCGGACACCAACGTTAGCACAGGCTGCAATAAAGTGCTCTTCGTTGTCCCATCGGAGTGAGCTCCTTGATTCCAGAGTGTATTATTCACGGATTGCCAGACACGAAAAGGCAGTGCTGGCGGAAGGCTCCCTGAATTATTTTCATTTCAATTTAAAGTTACCACGTTCGACGTGGAACAACTGCAAAACTGGTGAACAGGCAATACAGGAGTCCGTCGCCCATGAGTAGCAAGACGATAAACCAGTAACCGCTGCTTAGACCATGCACGATCCATGAGCACGGTGGTGAAGAGGCTATTTCAAGGCTGTAGCTTTTTTTAGCATTGTATGCCACTTCACAGAGGTTACGTGACACTTAACAGAGAACAGTTTCACGGCAGAGCTATCGGCGAGCGCCATTCCATTCTTCGCGCTCTTCCTGATAATGCCCACCTTTCCACCTGAAAACAACACAGTGCAGTGCTGTCTCGCGTTAAAATGATTGCGAGTGTAATAACACATCAAAATTTGCATCATAAAATTCACAAAATGATCCCAATTGCGATTACTTATCATCAGTCTTGGCGGCCTGCCGACACCATTCAGCGACCCTAGGAAGAAAATCCCCATTCACTGGACACACGACCGAACCGCCATGTTGGACGTCATGAAATGACTGCCTAGAGGGTGGAAATCTTTTAGGACAGAGCGAAAAAGATGTAATGAGAAAAGAAAGGCGATGAAATGAATTTAACCTCGTATTTTTTAACAACTGCAAATCAATTGGTTCGTGCAAATTCCGATATGTAACGAGTCGCAAACATATGCCCGAACACGTGAAATAGCGCACAGTTCCACAGATCTGAGAAGGCACTGCTGCCGAAGCAGACTGCGTTGTGCATCAGTTTTCAAATACGCCGTAGCGGATGAAGAAAGCACGCCCAAATTTTGAGGAAATTGTGAATGTATTGCAAGCATTCCCTTTGTTCCCTAATTTGTCTAAGTGAACTTAATTCTTGATTTAACAACTACCATTCAATTATTCAAATCACTAGAAGTATTTAATATTGTAATTCGGTAATAATTACACTTATGTTTATTAGCGTGATTTGTAGCTGGCGGTCACGTAGAATGGACGAACGGCAATTAACTGTTAACTAAGAGTGAACTAACTATTTATTAATACTAATTATTAATTATGTTATTGCGCCTTTTATACCCACTATGTACACCTTGATGCGCTCGCGTACATGTGAGGATCGAGTTTCGTTACAGACAGACGGATTTGCTATGGAATCGCTTACGAATGCTTACACATTTTAAAAAATGCGAAGCTTAGGGTCCTGTTTATGAGCGTTTCGACCACTAATGACAACCGCGCCTTCCCTGCACATCTGAACCCCCGCAGCGCCACAGAGCAGAGAAATGACCACCGCAGCTACTACCACAACGCCCTGTCTCACGTGCACGGTGGCCCGGACGTCCCAAAGGCAATGCCAACAACAGGGTGCAGCGATCGCAGCGCGTCCTCTCGGCCAAAAAGTCAGCGCGTCGAGCCACGAGCACGTGGCGTCAGAAACGCACCCCTTCCCTCCGCGGAGTGTTGCCACGGGCAGCGGCCGTTTGGCGGCGCGACCGGCGCTGCCGCCGCCGACGACGCAACGCCCGCACGCACACACACACACAGACAAACTAGGAGGCTGGTGACGCAACTGGGACCCTCGCCCGCGATGCCGGTGGAAGGGGGAAAGAGAGCCAATGCTCTCCCGCCGTTTCAAGGCCTCCCGAAAAAGGCCACGCCGGAGACGCGCATGCGCCGCACCAGACAAGCGCGCCGCCCGCGCGCCAGCGAGAAGAGCAGCATAAAAACGCGAAAATGGAAGGGGGACGCTGCCGCCGGAGCGGCGAAAGGCACCTCGCCGCCGCCAAGGCGGTCGCGCACCGCCGCGCTCGCCGCCTTTCCCTTAGAAAAGGCTTGATTCCCAAGGGGGTCGCCGGGCCAAGTCGCGATGCGCACCGCCAGCCGCCCAAATAATAATAAAAGAAAAGCATGCGGCGAGAATGCGCGCAAGTTCCCAAACTCGCCGAGAGCGACAGTAGCCAGTATGGCGTTCAATGCTGCTGGGCAGTCAGCGTGAGAGATTTCTGTATTTCGTTCGTAGCCAGTACACATCGGCGAAGCACAAATCGCGTATCGAGCTCATCACATTGCCGGCCGTTTAGACTCGTAGTTTATACCAAAACTATAAACTTAAATTTTCCCACCGCTACGACCGACATTTTGGGCAGGGGATGAAGATGAGTGAACCATTTGGTGCGTTTTTTTTTTTTTTTTCGTAACAGCACTGGTCTTATTTCTGACCGCGAAATAAGCCCAATGCTATTCAGACAGTGACCTACTTCCCTAAACTATCCCCCATTTAGTGATTCAGAGGTAACCCTGTCGTAGTGGCTATACGTACCCATGCGAAACATGGCCCTTGGCGAAATATTCGGTTGTAGACACGGCTCCCAATACAACAGTTCGAGCGTCGGGCTAACATCACTTTTCCTTAATTTATATAAGTATATACAACCCCCGAGCTCCCAGCCGGCAGTCGTGCGAGATCAGCGAGGAGGCTCGGGCCCATATCCACGTAACCCCATCCCAAAGAACGTGCATCCCCAGTACAACCAAGAACGGCGGCAGGCGCGGGCCAAGGCCCTCACCGTGCGTGTTAACACGCCCAAGACCCGCACGGCCGGTAAGTGGACGCAGCGGAATACAAGCCGAGGAGGTTGTCATCGCTCTGGCTATCTCCGAGTGTCTCACCGTGCTCAGGGACTCGAGGAACGCCGTGCGCAACTTCGCCAAGGGGCGAGAGTGCGCGCCGGCGGCCGCCATCATCGGCAAGCTCCACCTCCACGACTGCGGCAGCACCGTCTGGATTAAGTGGTTCCCAGCGCAAGTGGGCGAGTGTGCATCCTCACCGAACCAAACACAACGAGACGGCCCATTCGATGGCGCGAGCGCCTCCCTTCCGCGCCCCCGAGATTGACCGTTCCGAGTGGTGGTTCGAAACCAAGGGCAGAGTGGCCAGTTATGAGAAAGTTATCAAGTTTTACCGCTTAGCTCGACGGACAATGCCGCCTCCCCACCCGACACTCAGTCGGGATGAGGCAGTCATCCTAAGGCAAATATATACCGGGTCACTCCTCGCCCCGGCAGTGCTTCACGTGCTTCACACAGACACCTATACGAGTGGTGTGTGCAGTGTATGTGCAATGTGTCCGGCGGACCAATGGCACATCATGTGGGAGTGTGCCCGACCGAAGAAGCTACATCCAGGACATACTCGCCCGAACTTCAAAGTGCGGTGCAGAGTACAGACAAGACGCTCAACTATGGGCCGTCCAGCAGGCCCCCACTCTGTGGCTCCCAAACTCCAATTAACCAATAAACGTTTCCACCACCACCACTCGAAACGTACCAGCCTCAGGACCAACAACAAATGGGCAGAAATGGGGTATAATGCAGAGTAGAGCATAACCCCGGGTCGACGCTTAGCCAGCGTCACGACGTGTTAAACCGTCGGTCAATAAAGGTGTACTATACCTACCTACCTACATATACGTGTTTAACCTCAGAGCCAAGGCACAGTAAGAATGA
This sequence comes from Amblyomma maculatum, assembly GCF_055883805.1. NCBI lineage: Eukaryota > Metazoa > Arthropoda > Arachnida > Ixodida > Ixodidae > Amblyomma > Amblyomma maculatum. Next base: position 16,627,441 of record NC_139345.1, on the reverse strand, counting down.
TGGTTTCAGACTACAAACCGTTTTTCTGACTTTTGAACTGCAAAACCACTTCCGTGTCTGTAAAAATATTAACTAGGTGTATGAAATTACTGAAGCCGGACATCAGCCCGAAGCCGTCCTTTTTTTTTTTTTTTGCGTCAACACGAAAAACGGCGAAAACCAAAACGAAGAAAAATGGGAGGTACTGGCAAGTTCTCGCATCCAAAGAAGTCTTTTCGCCTCCCAAGGGTCTAAAAGCACTTCGTCCAAGCTGATTTCAAAAAAAAAAAAAAAAATCTTACGAAATCAACACTGCCAGTAGCAGAGCACGGAGAAACGTCAGATTTTGCACAATGGACCGATTTGATGGGAACTCTAACCTATAGCGCAAGGAACAACAACGCACCGTTTTTGGCGCTGTCAATACCCACATGCTAGAGTCAATCCTAACTGTGCCTACACTGTGATGCGTTGACCGACCGGATCAGGAACTAAACGCTGACGGACAGTTAGCTGCTCCTCTAATTCTCTACCACTGCCACTAAAGCTGCTTATTGAAAACTGCGGAACTACTATGACACTCCACGCTCCGGAACGGCAAAATTAGTGGCTGCAAATTTAGAGATCCCGAGTGACGCCGCCTAAAACCGCGAAAAAGAACTGCTCAGACCAGCTTCAGGTCTTTGAAGCGCTAGCTGTCGAAAGGTTGTGCCGCAGACTAAAGGGGACTGAGATTAACTACGGGATAGGGGACATGAGATTAACTTCCGAGTAATGCTAATAATACGGAGACGACGAAGCAGGCAAGACGCTCGCTCCAGGACCGGAGGCCACTGAGCATATCTCAACGTCTTGTCGCCCTGTTTCTGTGATCATATTGCCGCGTTTCTTCGTCTGTTATCCCGTAACAATATTTGTCCATAGTTTCACACGATAAAAAAAAAAAAAAAAACAAGAACATGTTTACGGGCAGCACTAATGGAGGGCAAACACTGTTGTGCGAAAGTGTCGGACTTGAAATTTAGCAAAAGGCGCTCCCGCTACATTGGCACGTGCGGCAAGCAATGGAACGAGTAATACAGCATGACCGCTCTACATGCCTTCGTAACAGTCCAACAGCAGCTCAACGGTGCCAGTGCAACGGCGCACATTTTTACCGGCGGCTGGACAGTTGAAATCCCCAACTGCACCGGAATGCAGATGACCTTTCCACGGGTGCCGCAACCCCTGGCAGAGCGCACTGCCAACGGGCAGCCAGGGACTTTTCTCTGCTCGAGCGGCAGCTCAAACGGGCACCCGTCATCGGCTCTTGCAGCAGTGCAAACAAAGCTTCACAGAAAAAGCCCTCCAGCTGAAGATAGTAGCAGCTCAACGTCGGCGGCGCTTTGCATGCGCACAGACAGGCATCCTTCCCCAAAATAAGTAAGCTGCCGCACACCGCGTGACTACAACACAGGTGCCTGGCAGTGTGCATACATAGAGTCAAGAAAGACCACGGAGGTGAAAGAAACGACAGATTGGCGCGAGTGTATGCCATTATTACCAAACTGACCACTCACAACAGCAGTCCGATCACAAACGACCTTTGAGGAAGTATATGGACACAAACGCTTCGTTAACTGCTCTCTTCTCTGGAGTCCTCAGCACGAAATTATCGTCGGATACAACTCTTGCATTCTAAGCTCGTCTGCTGCGCAAAACCCGTCCGTCCATGTGGAGCTGATTTGGGTGCTGCCAACTCTTTAGCCCGAAGTACCATACACTGGGCACAGGCGGCCTTCGACCTGGGATTCATGAGAGAGAGGATGAGGAGGAGAAAAGGAGGGCGGAAGGCAGGGATGTTGACCAGAAAGAATAAATTCCGGTTGGCTACCCTGCACTGGGGAAGGCGAATGGGGGATTAAAGCATGCACTCTTTTACCCTCTATCTCATCATTCATAAGCAATAGACATGCTACTCTGAAGATGTCTCCAAAAACACACCTTCCAATATCCTCAATCTCTTTCTTACTATCATAATCTCCTCTATACTACGCTCGCCTGCACCCTCTGTCCCGAATCCCACGCTACAACACCCTTCACATATTGACCCTCTGTCCGGCGGGCCCTCCCCAGCGGGGCCTGGAGCACCTCATCACGTGGGAGAACTGGGAGGCCCTGCTGCGCTCTACGAACCTGCCTGATCAGGATAACGTCACAAGCCGGGCTGCCAGCGTTATATGGACCTTCGGGGCATGAACGCTTGAGTGCAGTACGGCCGTGCGGGGCCCAAGGATCAGCGAGTCCCAAACACATTTTGTTAAAATAAAGTTTTAAATCTCAGACCAAATTTAAAATAAAAAGCTGATTTCGTTTACAGTGCTGCGCAATGCCCATAGTTAGCCATTATTGTTTTCCTAATTCGTGAATTTCCCTGCACACGGTTAATGGTTTGGAATTGATTCCATTTCCATTAATGTCCGTTTGGCTCAAATAACCAAGCAATGGCTAAGACAGCGAAGTTTAGCTCAGGTGCGTGAGTAAGGCATAAACATAGAAGCTACGATATCAGAGCTTCTTTCCAAAAACAGCACTGACTGTTGTGTGGCTGAAATAAACTTTAATCAAATAGGCAGTTCCGCTGAGCTTTTGAAACCGAACCAAAGAGAGACGAAAAGCCAATAAAATATTATTAGCGGACGCAGCCAAATTTCACGTGGCGATTTACGTTTGCTCTTGAGCACTACTGCAAAGGAGGAAAGTAACAGCAAATATTTTGATTTTGTGTCCCTTCGACGGAAAACGGCACCAGCGACAAATGAAGAAGCCCTGCCGTCGTTCTCTGCCTGGGCTACCGCACCGTTTGCTCCGCTCAAGCTTTGCCCGTCCTACCGAACGAAGGGACAGCATAACGCTCAAGTAACACATAGCAACGAGAGACGCAAAGGGAGTTTTAACATAACAAGACAGCAGATTCTCAAAAACCATGCTACTGGTTGGAATTTTTTTTTTTTTATCTTTAGTGGCAGTTCTTTAGGAAAAGCTCACCTCCCAGACCGCGCGCTTTAACCGCGCATGTGAGCAAAGGAGCGTCCCGTGTTTTCTTCGGCTCCGTGTTTGTTATCTTAGCAAGAGCGGCTAACAGGGCTCGCCGCCACCGCCGTAGGAACCCGAGTCGTTCCTTGAATGCATGCACTGCGCGAGGCAGCTGCGCAGGAGGTACGCCTTCTACTGCGCCGCATGGCTCCGGCCGTTCTAATCAGAAGGAAACAGAAAATAAAAAAAAAAGAACATAAAAAAGAAACACGCATGGCACAAGAGAGTACGATGGCGGAAGGTGACACAGATGAAAAGGGGACGAGCGGCGGCAGTGCCCAGAGGTCAGCGCGACGGCGGGGGCTAATGTCCATAAACGTAATCGCCCAGCGCCCGGGAAACAGAGCAGTGGAGCATCCGCGCATCGCGAGCGGGCGGAGGGCGTCCACCACTCCCCACCTCCTCGTGCGCGAGGTGGGGGGAATCCTTATCGGTTCTCCCCGCTCGGCGTCCCATGCTTCAAATGTATATTATATAAGAGGGCGCCCGGAAAGAAAGAAGCCATCTGGAGAGCGTTGCCGCCGTTAAAACGCGGTGCGCGCATCTCCCCCATAAACGCCGCGGAACATAGTACGTCAGACGGACACCGGAGAACACGGATGGGAGAGGAGAGAGGAAGAACGTCCCCCTCTTCCCCGCCTGCTTGCACAGTGAGTGAGTGCTTGCACAGAGGTTGAAGCGCCGCGAAAAAATGACGATTCAACGGCAAACGCGGCCGGTCAGAGAGAAATAAGCGGATTGGCCAGCGGGTTAGGCGTCTGAGGCAAAGGCGCCCCAAGAGACCTTAAAATCATAATAATAACGTTAAAAAAATATAGAACGCAGCCCAGCACGGCACTTGACAAAAGAGGATACGCGCAAGTCGGCGCACTTAGTCGTAGACGCGAAGAGAAATGCATGACACAGCAAGAAATGGGCCAGCAGACATGCGACCTTATATCGAGTAGAGCGTCAAGCGCGACTAACGTTGTTCCGGGTGGAATCTGCGCTGCCCCCGTCTGCCAGTGTTGAGAACACCAGCGCACTACTAGCACCCACCAACGTCAGAATGAGACCGCAATAGTTTCGCCCAAAAGCTCAATCGTTGCGGAGCCTGGTCGCAGAAAAGGACGCCTCGCACGAGCGAATCTTACGTTAGGCACTTAACGCACGAACGGCTCATTACGGAGTCGGAGTTAACCTCAAAGCATAAGTAAGGTCTGTTTCATTACCAGTGCCTCCTTGTGTGAACCAAGGAGGAAATTCCACGAACGCGTCAGTCACTCGCGGGATGCGGCTACATTATTGCAGCGGAATTCGGAACTCCAGCTTCGGCGGAAAGCCGGCATTATACCACATACAAAAAGCCGGGGTTTAACTCCGCTTAAACCAGAGAGATCCTTAACTAAAGAGAAAGCTGTGTCGCCATCTATGGGAGTTTACATGGAATTTCCTCACGACCAGTTCAGCCCCCATGGGTGCTCAAAGCATCATGGGCCGGATTCCTACCGAGTGCAAAACTACAACTTTTGGCCAAAACTAATGCAAAGATAAGCGTTGTTCTACCGTAAATAACGTCCTAAGATTGAATATTGTGACTATAAATTGCAAAAAGAGAGAGAAACAGCATGTCAGTGTGAAATTTATCCAATATAAGCGATGGCTCTCTCTCCTATTGGCCTAGTTTTGAGCAGAGCAAATGCCAATATTTCGCACTTAATAGGCACACTTTGAAAGGGAAAAAACGTTTTGAAAATATCTATGGTCTCGCAATTACTTCAGAAAGTTTTTAGTGGTATTTCGGGAAACAGAAACCTTTTATTGGCGACGTCTGCTTTTGCACCTTCGCTACTATGGCTTTTGCAGTCTATGTACTTACCTTGAGATGATGATGATGATGATAATGAAAAAGAGACGACACAGTAACGCCACTCCGTGCACCCGAGAAAGGCCAACTGCCCCGCACCGAGTAGGACAGCGGCCCATGATTATTAGCGCGCCCATGGTGGCTGAAGTACAGCGCCCTCAGCTTTCCCTCTAGTTAAGAGTGTAAGCAACTCTATGGCTTAAACTGATTAAGACGGGCTAAAGCACTGTTCGGTATGGTTTTGCTTAGCACTGTGAGAATGACACAGAGTTGGACATTTTTCTCGGTTTTGGGGCATAGTAAATCGCTCTCACAAATAACGGCATACAATCATGCATCTGTGGTGGAGTCCAAGTCCCTACCGCAAACTAGCCCCTAACTTTACTAGCGGGTGGATGCGGTATGAAGGCACAAAGGACGGTTGCGTCCCAATTTGGATACGAAATGACTGTCTGCCACTTCTAGCTGCGGACACCATATAAGCCACGCAAGGCTTTTGTCTTAAAAAAAAAGCAAAAAACAAAAAAAAAAAGAACCACTGTGGCTCAGTGGTTACGGAGCTCTGCTAGCTACTGAAAGCCGCCGCGGCGGCGGTTTCTTGGTGGAGGCGAAACGCAAGGCGCCAGTGTACTGTGAGAAGTCAGTGCACATTGAAGAACCCCAGTTTGTAGAAATTATCTGGAGGCCTACACTATGACGCAGCTGCCCACACTGTGGAGCGGTGTCTTCTGACATCTACCACATGGTGTGGGCCTGCCCCTCCAACCCGGCTATTCCCCCTATCCCCAACCCAACCCGGGAGAACTGGGAGGCGGTCCTGCTCGCCCCGCTTGCTCCCACACTGCCCCCATACACCGGCCAACCAAACCCCGATCTGGACTCCCCGTTCACGGTCGAGGAAATATCCGCAGCGCTGCAATCTCTCCAGCGTAAATCTGCTCCCGGGGCGGACAGGGTTATCTATACCGTACTCCGCAACCTCGATACCTCTTCCATCGCTGCCCTTACGACATTCTTTAATACACACTGGTCAGCGGGCACCTTGCCTTCCGAGTGGCGCCATGCCGACGTCAGTTTCATTCCAAAACCCGGAAAACCTCTCGACCTTTCCAACCTCCGCCCTATCTCCCTTACCTCGTGTCTTGGTAAGCTCTTTGAACACGCCGTTCTGAGACGTCTCCAGCCATACCTTGACTCAAGCTCTTTCCTCCCCCATACACAATATGGCTTTCGTAGTCACCTTTCCACCCACGATGTCCTCCTCCAACTTCGCCACGATATTCTCGAAGGCCTCACTCCAGCGTCCAGTAGGGCTATCCTGGAATTGGATCTGCACGCCGCTTTTGACAATGTATCCCACTCTGCCATTTTAGACGGTCTAGCTGCTACCCACTGTGGTCCCCGTACCTTCGCGTACGTCAGTGCTTTCCTCGCTGAACGCACCGCTACAGTCGGCCTCGGGCAACTTCGGTCCCAACCCTTCTCTCTACCCGCCCGCGGCACCCCCCCAGGGCTCTATCTTATCTCCGCTCCTGTTCAATGTTGCTCTGGCAGGCCTCCCTGCGGCACTCACCGCAATTCCTGACCTTCATCATGCCATTTACGCCGATGATATCACCCTGTGGGTAAAAGCCGGCTCGGCGGGACAGTCCACACTACAAGACGGCCTCGACACTGTCACCTCATACGCTACCTCCTGCGGCTTGTCTCTTTCTCCTTCCAAGTCCGAGCTCCTCGTCGTGCGCGGTCGGTCTCGCACTCCCCTCGACCCTGCCACAACTATAGCTCTTTTCGTCCATGGCAGCACAATCCCAGCGGTCACATCGCTACGAGTCTTAGGCCTCCACCTCCAAGCCGACGGGCGTGCCAGTTCCTCACTAAGCCGCCTCTCTACACAGACTGCGCAGCTTCTGGGCCTTTTCCGCCGCATCTTACACCGTCGAGCGGGTCTCGCTGAAGCGGACGCTCTCCGCTTGGTCCAAGCGCTCTTCCTGAGCCGCTTTCAGCATGTTGTTCCTTACCTTGTTCTTACCCCTTCAGACCACGATAGACTCGATATCCACATCCGCAGAATCTACAAGACTGCCTTAGGCCTCCCGCCGTCCACGCCTACCTCGGCGCTTCTCGCACTCGGTCTTCATAACACCTCGCGCGAATTGGTCGAGGCCCACTCCCTCGCACAACTACAACGCCTAACCCTGTCCCCCGCTGGCCGGGCCCTCCTAACCCACCTCGACATTCGCCCTCCAGGTTTTCTTTCCCGACAACCAAACTCGCTTCCTCGGTCACTCCAGACTTTCTGCAAGGTGGCCCCTATCCCACGCCATATGCAACCCACTCTCCACACTGCTCGTCGCACCGCCCGGGCAGACTATCTCCGCCGCCGCTACGGCTCGTCCAAGTCCGCCATCTACGTGGATGCAGCCAAATATGCCTCGCTAGCTGTCTTCACAGCGCTCGTGGTGGACCACACGGGTCGCCTCCTCACTGCGGCCTCGCTACGTACTAACAGCGCTCAGTCAGCAGAAGAGTTGGCCATCGCTCTGGCTCTCACTACCCCAGACCCACCCATATCCCGGACAGTCTTTACCGACTCGGCCTCCGCCTGTCGTGGGTACCGCGATTTAGTCGTAGACCACACCGCCGCTACCGTTCTTCAACATGCACCGACTCCCGCCCCACCGACTACGCTAGTCTGGACCCCTGGACACGACGTTCTCGACGGTAATCAACAGGCACATGCCTGGGCTCGCGCTCTTGCCTACCGAGCTGATTCGCCGCCGAGTTCGCCGGGCCCTTCTCCGGCAGCGTTTAACCCTGTACTCCCTGTGTACCGGGAGATCCTTGAATACTACCGCGCGACACGTTGCGCCTTCCCGCGACCTCACCGCCGCCTCTCGCGGACCGAGGCGGTCTCTCTCCGAATGCTCCAAACTCTGACTTTCCCCTGCCTCACTCGTCTACACCGTATCCATCCAACTCTCTATCGTCCTGAGTGCCCACTCTGTGGGTCTCTAGCAACCCTATACCACACTGTCTGGGCCTGCCAAGCTATTCAAGCGGCCCCTCGTATACTCACGCCAAGTGAGGCGGACTGGGAGAATGCCCTTCGCGCACCCGACCTGGAGGACCAGCGTCTGCTCGTTCGCCGGGCTGAAGCAGCAGCGAGGGCTATTGGGACCCTGGACTGAGGGTACCACTCCTCGTCCCTCATTATGTTCTCGCCATATCAGAAATAAACGTTTTTCACTCACACTCGGCTGCCACGACTTACAGGCCCAACAAGCCTTAGTCGGACGCGCCCGAGCGGCGGCAACCGCCACTGGGGTCCCCAACTAGGGACCTCCACCTAGTGCTTGTAAGGACCGGTCCCTTATGGGCCGATCCAAACATACCTCCTGGCCCTTGTGTAAATAAATGTTCTTACCACCACCCCCTTCTTAAGCTTGAGCCGCTTTGGGGCATTAAATATCAAAACGTAGACCGAGCCAAAGCCTTTACCTAATGCCAAGCAAAAATAAATGTGAAGTCCTAAGTAGCGAGAGAAACCGACAAGTGGGACAAGGCGGCAAGCAGCACCACAGCTTTCCCTGTCGCAGCCCAGAGCAGCAACGGCTGCGTTTCGCTTTCGCGACTCCTCGGTCGACGAGGGCCGAGCAGCAGGGCGACCTTGGCCGCCCGGTTCCTGCGGCAGCCACCGCTTTCTCCGCGCAGGCCACCGCTGTGAACTCTCCTCCTCCACCGCCGCCAACCAGCAACTTTTTTCCACGGCGCTCAAATTCCGCTCTCCGCGTACTCCGGACGCGCCACAACGCGGACGAGTGAGAAAAAAAAATATATAAATACAAGGTGAAGACAAGCTTCAGCCCCCTCCCTCTCGAATTCCGCTTACCGTTGACAGAGGGCTCAGCGTTATTTTCAATACAGTGCAGCTCACACCCTCCGCCCTAATGGATAACTTCCGCACATGCAAGAAAGGGTTACCCTAAAGCATTTATTTCGCCTTCCCCTCTCCCACGCGCACTTCCGGCTCTTCCACGGCGGGCCCGTCCGTGCATGACCAGCGCGCTGACGGCGTCCACCAAACCGCGAGGTGTGGAAGGGCTACCTCATTCCGTCGTGCTCGTCGTCACCTCAGCGTTGAGCAAGGCCAGCACGCGGAATCCCTCAACCCCCTTCCCCCTTGTGATGATGCGTCGCAAATCGTCGGCCTTTCCTTTCAAGCCTGATACGCCGGCGTCGTGTGGGCCGCACGAACGACAGGTGGCGGCCACACGCACACATAAACGCGTGACGTCAGCATGGTCACGCTTCCGCGAGCTCCAGCAGCTCACGCCTGGAAGGGTCCTGTAAGGTGAGACCCGAGTTGCGACACACCGGGCGGCACGGACACCGGCGTGCACCTGTGCAGACTGCGGGCTGTCTGACGGGAGGAGAGAAAAAAAAAAAAAAAAAAAAAAACCCACCCTACTGCCGAGGAACCATCACGCGTAAGTTGGTTGAGCAATTTAGGCGAAATATTGCGCACGCTGGCCTTGAAGATGAGCAGCTATCGGCGCGCAGAACAAGCGCTGACCGTGGTTTATATCTAGTTAAACCCTGATGGAAGCGAAAACTTCTTTTGCCTGCTACATTATTCCCCTATCCCACCCTATCAGTGCAGGGCGTTACTTTATTGAGGACGCTTTAACCTCGGCCTTTAAAGGCTGAACCACATGACGGCGTTTCTTCGGCGCCGCGTCAGCGTTTCGTCGCTCGGCGCGCGCAGTAGAGGGTGACCAAACACATGGCGGTGTACGAACTGGCATCTGCAAGCCAAGGCATGAGGGAACCCTGGAAGTTCGAACAATTGTCCCTCGTCCGCAGCTAAAATCGTCCTATTCAGCGACGACGGGAACTTACTGGTGAGGGTGGGGGAGGCAAGGGGCACAAAAGCACAGGAATGCGAGCGGGCAAAAAAGGAGCTCCCACTTCCGCGGAAACGAATTGCTCCTGTCAGTGGGTGCTGCACCTGCCCATTCATGGCTTGTCATTGGTCCCCGCCTAAGAATAATTACCGGCGTCGACGCTGAGATCTGGCCCTGCCAGATATCCGCGTCTTTCAGCGTCGCCTCGCTTCCAGGGCTAGAATTGCGCCTCCGGCAACGCCGATAGCCGAAACGCTCACGAGGCGCCAAAGAAACGTTGCCATGTGGTTCGGCCCCAGCCCACATATGAAGTCCCGCTTTAACCAAGCCGTATGGACATGCCTGAGTGTTCTAGGGGTAATGTGAATGCAATGCACTCTGGCAGGCTGATTCTGATGTCACTCTCCCGTATGAAAGGAGCGACTCGAGTTGGCAGCTCCTGCCAGTGGCACGACGGAGTAGACGCGAGAGTTGACTAGCCTAGTGAAGTTTTTCGATTCAAAAGTCGCGCAGGAGTACAGGGTTCATCGTAGTATTGCACCCTCCAAAGATCCCCCCCCCCCCCCCCCCCCATTTTTTTTTCTTTTCTGTTGCGCGTGGGTTAAATAAACCGACGAGGGTCATCATCGCCTGGAAACGTAGCGATCGGGTAAGCACACGCATCGACGGCTTACGCAGAGACCGTGCTCACGCATATTCGTGAACCAAGTCCAAGCGCTGCCCTTTCTTGAGGGGTGGGGCGAAACAGCGACGTCAAGCAAGCCTCCCTGAACGGCGCGGTTCGCTTCCCACCAAACGTATACCGCGTAACTGACCGCCATGAAAAAGGCTAAGCCATCGAAATTAATTTTCAAAAGAGTGCCTAAAACTTCCTTGGCGAAAGGACTAATTCAGCAAAATGAAAAGGTCGAAAGCAATGAATTAAAGCAAAATATTTTTGCTGTAAATCCTACACAAGACCTCCGCAGTTCAAAGCCTTTCCATTCTTTTCAAGTGTGCCGAAACTGAAATCTGTGGGAAGAGAACAACGAAAGTGGGGCTGAAGTGGGAGGCCGCTCTTTCTCCCGCTTCGAAGGGGTCAAGCGATACTTGCGCCGGACCCTCGCAAGCACGTCGTGTACAAAACCCTTCCTGGTGGTGGGCGTGATTCGAAGGACAGAGTCGCTTTCGACGGAGAGCGTTCCCAGAACAGCCCCGCGGCGTCCCGTGTACATAAACGACGCGGCGTCCACGCACTCGCCACTGGCTGTCTACATTCGCCTGCACGCACGCTAGCGTTTGAGGTCAGGCCGCCGCGGGGCCCATTCGGCTACGCGATACACTCGAGACCCCGGCGCTCGAGACGAAAACGCGCGCCGTCGCTGCCGCCATGTGGGTCAGACCGGAGCGGGCCGCCGGCCCAAGTAGGACACGGCGCCTACCTTCTCTTCCGAAGAGAGTATGGGCACCTACCTGCTTGCCACGCACCCTGCTCACTCCTTTCCCTCCTGGTGAATTCCCGCTCACCCTTAACGTCTCGGCGAGGCTGCACTCTCACGCTTCCAGGCCCCGGGCATAGACACCGTAACGCTGTACCCTTTTCGGTACTCGGCGTGTTTCAACAGAATCGAAGAACGGGCAGTGAAATGAAAAAAGAAAAAGGAAAAAGTTACGAAAAGGCACGGCTTTAGCAATGTGCGATGCATGAACCAGACGTCTTGCGCCAAAATTCGCCACTGTACCGCTCCGCTGGTCCCAACATGGTCAACGAATTTTCCTTAGTTCCGAATACAGCACAGCTACGCGTCGATAGTTCCCATGTCGACCTGAAGCAGCACAGGCAGTGATCAAACAACAGAATGGTTGTTCTCAGCACTCCCTAAACAAAGTGGTCGCGACGCAAGCTCCGTCCTCGTGACTCCCTCCTTAAGTACATATACGTGCACTGGGAACCAATGAGTACCACCACAGGAACATAAGCATCAACTCGCCCCACCGAGTGAACGCGAACTTCGCCTGTTCTCTCGCATTTATAGGCCATTTAGCGACACCAACTTCAAGGACATAAAGCAGCGTTGACCTGGTAGACAGTGGGCTGCTACCGGAGTTTTCTGTACAACCCCTATTCGTCGTCCTCGGCCCGCTATGCCAGGATGCGAAGTGAACGCACTGCGCCTTTTCCTTTCCGCGAAACTGCCTCCTTGTCGCAGGCTGCGCTCGGCACACTGATTGTACGGCAGGCCAGCACTTCTAACACATTTCTCTTTCTCCTCCGGTGTCAATAAATCGACAGTGCAGCTTGCTTTAGATGGCGCCGTTGCATCACAAAACATTTCCGAACACCCTTTCGCCCGCGTTGCGACGATGTCGAGAGGGAAAATTCCGCGAAACGGCGGCGCCCTGTAGCAACGAGTGTCTACCCGCAGTGACGACAGTTGTGCCGCGCGCTGAAGCAGCATCAACGCCATTCTAGCAATTATACAACAAACGCCAATTAGACGCAGGTCCGCCGTTGCGGGAATGCGACGTGACACACCCGAACACTCTTCCCACAGGCGAAGAAGGGCCCAAGAGTGACGGCTACCGCTCGAGAGGAGTGACGTACGCACAAGGACGGCAATTGCACCAAACGGCATTGCGCAAAGACCCGACAACGTTCGCCTCCCTCGTAGCCATCACTCTCCTTCGCGCCCTTTGGCTTACTTTATTCTCTCTTTTTTTTCCCCCCCTATTCGCATCGCTCTGATCTTTTTGTTTCCTCTGCACTCGCGTGACGGAAGTTTGGCGAGTGACGAATGCTGAACGTACACCTTTTGAAACGGGAGGCAAAAGAGAGGCGTCGTCCGAGTGTCATGAATATAAATCGCTTCCTCCGGCGCGGTGTGCGTGGGCAGGCAGACCCAATGCAAGCGCGGCTCTTCTGGTGCAGAGCCCGGCGGCATGAGGCACGCAGCGGGGCGGCGCGCGCTCGGCGTCCGACAAATCAAGCTGACGGTACCTGTCAGAGAACTTGGATGCAGCGTTTCGCGAACAGCGAGCCGCAATCGGGCCATATGCACTCGAAACCCGGACAGGCTCTGTATGCTTGCGTAAACATAGCTGAGCGAAGGAATGGAGACGGGGGCCAGCGCATCTCAGTAAAGAGCGCTTCGGTGACGTGCCACGGGACCAAGAGCCAGAAACATCGACCGCACGCTGCTCAAACGGGAGTCTGGAACTCGCCAGAAGTATTGTAGCCCTAGAGCAACATGATCCGGACCACTTGATTGAAGCACAGCCGAGCAACAAACGTCGTTTTATCTGCGTCTTCAGCACTGCTGATAAAGATTCACAGAGCACGATGTTATAGTTTCTTGTCCGCTCACTCAATCGGTAACGGCGCGCTCGGTCGAGTGACACGTGCGCATGTGTCCTGCCCCAGACCGGAGGGCAGCCCCTGCACGCAACTCTCCCAGCAGCGCCCGGTGGCTGCCGCGGCGCCGCAGTCGTCGCAGAGTCAACATTCCAGCGAGCGGGAACCCTGACCCATTTGCGCCGCCGAGCCAACCGAACGGAGACGTGCATATGCACGCACAGACACACGCGCGCACAGGCGTAATTTTTGCAGCATGGCGCTCGCAGCACGGGCCATTGGGCAAACGCGCCCTTCTCGGTGCACCTATATACAAAGCAGCTGCGGTGACTTGCGTAACCTGCTACCCGAAGCGGAAGATAAGGGGGGCTACCAATAGCGTCCCATGGACAACAGTCCCGCGCCCACACACACGCGCACCCGGCCACCGATCGGGGAGGAGAAAGGGACGGCCTGCGTGCATGTTTATAGAGGCCGCCGCGGGGCAAGCAAGCTCTATGCTGATCCCGCGCGCGCCAGAGAGATGTAGGTTACGCGCCGATGGCGGCGACCATGAACCCCTTCGAGCCACGGGGGCGACTGCGAGGAGACCTCCTTATTTGTTTCTCCCCAAGCGCTGCGCTGTGCCGACGGAGAGGAGGAGACACTCGACGAAAACCGACCGAGCTGCGTGCTTGCCGCCAGGCAAGGACGCGTACTACACCACTGCCGCCCCGAGCACGCGTTCGCGGGACACTTTACATGCGCGCATACAGCGAATGATGTGGCCGTTACAGGCCGTCCATAACAGTGCACGCGCCGAACGCTGATAGCCGTAATCGCTTCTGACGGGGGCACGACTAGAGAGCCTAAGCCGGCTCACTTTCTCCGCTGAAATGGCACCTCGGTCTGCGCCGGTGGGATCGACATGATTGCAGGCTAAGGTCTTGCGAGCACAAATTCGTGACTGAGCTATCTCGGCGCTGAATCAGCTGCGGGAGCAACTTGGCGACTATCCGCCAGTTTCAACGAAAAAGCACGTCAGAGGAATGGGAGAAAACAGGATAAATGAAATCGGCTCCTCCGTGCAGCGCATCCGAAGACGTACATACCAATGGCGACAAATCAAACAGCCCCGCGTTCCTGAGCAGAGGCGCGGGAGCTAATGGTGGAAAGGAACTTGCCATACTTCACAGAGGCGGGCGTGCACAGGGTCAGATTCCAGACTCCAGCGCGCCGCACAACACCAACACAAACGCTGCGCCCCCTCCCGCGGACCGCTCTGGGCCATCCGTTCTTATTAATACCGGGAGCGTCCTCCCGCTGCTCATTATGCGCCATATATCGCTGGCACCGGGAGATCCTTGGCCTTGGGCAAAGAGGCGCGTGTACGAGTTACGTCCCCCAACATCCTCCAATATCAGCGATAGAAGCAAGGCGATGGTGTATTCGACGTCGAATATTCGAAAACCTTCGTCCCGCAGACACAATACGCACGCCCAAGGGGGAAAAAAAATAATAGGAAATGGAGTAAATAAATAAAAAACGGACGCTGGTAGCCCAACATGGCGGGCTCGCGCTACAGTGTTGCGTCCAAGGCATCTCGCTATTTGCGCAGCTGGTAAAACCATGCCAGACGCCCCAGTGAGGACCCCCGTGTAGGCTTAGCTTCCATGTCGATAGCTCTGCGGCGAGCGCGTCGTTAACAGCGGCGACACGTAACGGTTAAACTGCTCCAAAGCAAAAACAACTCTGCTATAGTGTCGTACGAGGCAGCTCGAACGCACACCAATGCGCAGTTTCGTACGCCGGCCTTGATCAAAACGCCATCTCCCTTTCGCTCCAGGCTTCGAGAACGTGCAAGGCAGTTTTCGTGCAGCTTCGTAGAGTTAACGCCAACAAACCGCAAGAATATGGTCGCACAAGAACATACTCCGCTTACGCTGCACACACACACACACACACACACACACACACACACACACACACACACACACACACACACACACACACACACACACACACACACACACACACACACACACACACACACACACACACACACACACACACACACACACACACACACACACACACACACACACACACACACAAATATTTCGAGGAGTTCCATTACCAGCGTTCGATCAGACGCCCTTTTCCAACTGAAAGCGCAGTAAACTCAAATAGCACCGAAGTACTGCGAATGAGCTAGTTCGCCGTATTTTCCATCACACACACACACATGCGGTCATACTCTCTCTTGTCCTCCCGCAGTACTGTCTTGACTCCTCGAACTCCGAAAGAGGGCAACTGAGTTTAATCATCGTTTTTTTTTCTCCATTTGTAAAAAAATAATACTTAATGTCTTCGCTAAGTAATTATATACAATATAGTTTTTTTAACTATATTTACTTTACCAATATTGATAACGTGGCAACCAAGACTAAGGTATGAGGCAGCCCACTCCTAGCCCCGAAAGCACGTTGGCACGGTTTCGTTAAAGCGCGGCTTTATACCTGTGTCTGGCGGTCTTTCCCGCAGTGTGGTAGTTCGCGGCCTCATGCTAATGAGATCTGTGATATAACTGAGGCAGATAAAGGTTTAGTGATGCACGCGAACGAGCATCCGCCAAGGAAGCCGCCGACTGCAGCCACAAACGCTATCGCGTCATACCGATATAAGTGTCCGCCAAATTATTTATCAAATGCATGCATCTCAGCTCCCCGGCCCTTTTTTACATGGCCCCGGACAGAGGGGGCTGAGTTGTCATAGCCTCCTCCTTTATGGTTGAGTGGGCTCTTTACTAAGCGTTTTCCGTACTGTTGTCCTCTCCCACTGTGCCACGACTCAACCCGACGGCGTTTACACGTTTCCTGCAGCGGGGTTGAGCCCAGTCAACCTAGAGTTACTATAGCTGTGTTTACATGGGCCCGACAGCGGAGGTATAGCGGAGGGTCGAGTTGGGGAGTTGAGTCGAGTGGACTCTATTCTACCGGGTTTACATGAACCCGACCCGACGAGCGCAGAACCGGTTCAGGACGAGCGGCGATTACGGCGGCACCTCGCGTCGAAGCGAAGAACTAGCACGCGGCGCCCTATTCCGGTTTTTCGCCCGCGCATCTCTGGCGGTTTTTTTTTTTTTTCATACTCTTCTCTCCCACTGTGCCCCGACTTAACCCGACAACGTTTACATACTTCCTGCAGCGGGGATGAGTCCAGTCAACCCACCCCCTGCGCGGGAGTTGACTGGACTCGACCCCTCGTCTTTTCTACCCAAGACCATGGGGTTTACATGAACCTGGTAACCGGTTTTCGACCCGATAACTCAACTCAACCCGCTCCTGTCGTGTCCACGTAAACGCCGCTTATAAATCAATCTACCCCGTGCGCCGGAGTTGACTCGACTCGACCCATTGACTTTTCAACCCAACCCGACAGCGTTTACATGAACCCTGTAAAGGGCCTGTCACACTAGCGCGACACGAAGCCGACGCAGACCCGACAGCGACACCGACGGTCGACCACCTCGTCGGCCAACCGTGTCTGCGGCTGACCAAGCTGTCACAGTAGGCCGAAGATGACACCAACAGAAAACCAAATGTCTTCCCAGTGTGACAGGCTTTGAGGCCGGGGACACCGACAAAACCAGTACGCCGACTGTCGGTGACCGAGTCTCCCCGAGATCAACCCCCGAGCAAAAACTTTCTCGAAACGTAACGCTGACTCAGCACACCACGTCGACGGCGAATACCTTTCAGCACTAATATACGTAAAAAAGTAGAATCAATGCATAATTCCTGACCAAAACGCGAGCGTGAGCCGCCAAAATACTCGGGGCCACCGAATGCGTGTGGAATATCAACGGCAGCGTTTTCTTTTCGGGGCGAGTGAATTCGGGGCGCATAGATTTGCGGCGCACGTCGAGACCGTGAGAAATCTTTCCGCGTTTCCGAACTGCCTAGAATAGTGCGAAATGAACAGAGTACGTAACAAAGAAATGATGAAAAGAAGCGATTATTTTCCTGAAGCCAGCAGAGCTGCCGATCCTCCTGCGCACTTCGATCATTGTGTTTGGTCATAACGTCCAGTCGCTGCGTCGCTACTTCGGAAGCCAATTTCAACGCTAAGTTACGCATCACACAATAAATGTTTGTTCCATATTTCAGCGTTTTTCAAGAATTGTTTGCGAAAAAAAAAAGCGCAGAGCTTGCGATTAAACTTTACAACAGAACCAACAGCAGCTGTGGTCCCGTGGCCGGCCCTGTGAAATACGCCTAAGGTTTTACGAAATCCGCCGAAGGTTTTATGCACTATACGGCATGATTCAAACTATCTGCAGTTTACTCTCAGTAAGCTGGACAGTCAGTCAAGCGGTAAACGCTACTACTGCTTTCGAGACTTTCACACTGCAAGACAGCATATCAACTAAAACCATATCTCAAGCTCTGAAAGCACCGGTTAGCTTCTTTTGTGGTGCAGTGGTTAGCGCAGCTAGCTATCACACAGAGGCTGCAAGGTTGCAAAAATAAAACAAAAATCTCTTATTCGTCGTGGACAGCTTTTATTTTTCGAACACTGCCGTTCTGATCCGGCAACCACAACCGTAAAATACTGGGCAGTATTCAGTCTCGGCCCATAATCATGACTGGTGCGGCGCTTGTTTTGGTATGGTCGAATTTATGAAATAGAATTAAAAATAAAGCTTCTCTTAATTTTATTAGAATAAACCAAGTAAAATAAAAACGGGAGTAGGCGTAGAAAGGAGAATCTCGCATGACAGAAAAAAATAACAAAAAGGATTAAGAAAACGATCTGTATAATGACACGAGAAGAGACTTGGGAGGGCCTAGTCGGTGGGGAGGTTTCGCACGTTGTCTTGCTAGTGTGACATAGGAGTTGGGTGACCGTCAGCCGACAGCCGTCTTGCGAGCGACGCGGCGCCGACACCGACTGTCTCCGTCGGCGCAGTGTGACATAGACGCAGACATCAGGAAGACGCTCTGTTGGCAAACCAAATCGGCGCCGTGTCGCGCTAGTGTGACAGGCCCTTAACCGGTTTTCGAGCCGATAACTTATCCCACTCCTGTCGGGTCCATGTAAACGCCGCTCCAGTGCTTATGTTTCGAATTCGGATTCCAAATATTGCAGGACTGCCTTTATCTGACAGCACGAAGGTTGGAATACAATACCTTGATGTGACGGCATTCTTAATTCAGGCCATGTCCCACTGGGGACACTTCTGCATTAATTGCCCTAGGCTCACACTCGGCGCCTTACCTGATGTCGAACGACCAAGCGAGAAATGACGATGCTGCCGGGTACATAACGTAGCTCACAATAACCACGGCATTCGGCTTTTAATCTTCCCAGTAGAACAACGGCCGCGTTTCCAATGGGCCTCGGAGGACACTTCACCAGCCCAGAAAGAGCAGTTACTTGGGAGGCTTAAGCTATTCAAGCGGCCCCTCGTATACTCACGCCAAGTGAGGCGAACTGGGAGAATGCCCTTCGCGCACCCGACCTAGAGGACCAGCGTCTGCTCGTTCGCCGGGCTGAAGCAGCTGCGAGGGCTATTGGGACCCTGGACTGAGGGTACCACTCCTCGTCCCTCAATATGTAATCACCAAATCAGAAACAAACGTTTTTCACTCACACTTCCTCACAAACGATGGGATGGGACAAAACCTTATATGCAGCTGTTTTTCGCGAAGTGAGTTGAAAAGAGGCTCTAAGGAGAGAGCGAAAGAAAGGCCCAGCCCGCGTCTAGACGTTGGCGAGAACTGTGTTTTTGTTTCTTTACCCCCTCCCTCCCCTTCCACCATGAGACAAGCGCGCGTTAGTCATCGCAGCCGCCTGCTGCCACGCTGGACGACCGGAACAGTCGTCGCGTGGTCTGAGCGCGCACGAGCAGCTGCGCGCAGCTTTGGCATAAAGCAGCGCGAAGACGAGGCGAGAATTAACAATTAAGTCGCCATTGCGGGCCACCCACAAAAGTATTACACACACAAGAAAAAGATTTGCCTGTCAGACACGTTACAGTAGGGCGGACACGTCGATCAGTTCGTGTTCACAAGCTTGGAATATGCCATTCGAGAGAAGAACAAAAAAACAAAAAAAAGAAAGCAACTGAGAGAAAGATGAGGCAGAAAAGGCAAGAGATGACGCGGCCGCCACATTAGAAACAAATCAGTCGACATCTTGTTTGCTTCCTCGTCCGTGATAGATCTGGCACTGCTCGAATAGTCAAGCAGCATGGCAAATGTTTGCTTCCTTTCCACCTCCCCAGCCCAGAGCGCCAGCGAGTGGCGCAGCTGTGCACGGGCAGCCACGTATCTTGCATGCACACACATGTGCGCCCGAACACCGCTTCGCTAACAGCGCCAATGCCGGCTGCGCAGCAGAGAGAATTATGCGCGCAGGCCGAAAGTGAACAATATACTAGTGCAATAGTTACGCCCGTACCAAAGGGCATAGAATGCCCACTAAAACGATGATGTGACCTTCGGAAGTCAGCAAAAATATGAAGGATTAACGGCAATTTCTAGTACCGCTGGGTCGGCATCTTTTTCAGAAACGAGCTCATGCTACACCTCGTGTGTTGCGGCTCCCACTCAACGTGACAGTATACGTGCCACCACGCCAGTAATAGCGAAAAAAAAAAAAAAAAGCCACAGCTCAAGCGTGCACTAATCGGGACTCCGCTCATGTTCACGGCCGCCCTTCCCTGATGCGCACGCAAGATTCACAGTCCGTTTGCAGGAGCTCTTCCTTGCTGCCCAAACAGAAAATCTATACACGAGAAATTTTAGGAGAACTAATTTTGGTGCCCCGTCGATCCAACAGCTCGAAATAATTTAGCGCGCAGCTTTGATCGTTTAGTAGAGTTATGCAGCACACTACGAGCCACTCCTGCCAATCCAAGAGCAGTTTCATCAGCTTTGTACCCTGATCGAGTTGAGGCACCATCAGACAGACTAGAAAGGATCCGGAAAGCAGCCTCCACCGACACAATTGCTCTCGGACAACGGCTACAGAGGCAGCAGTCTCGCATGGCCGGGCTCACAGACTGGGGAAGACGGAAAATCAGAAGCGAGAATAGACACCAACAAGGCTGCCTCGGACAGCGCGCCTAACTTACACCAAAGAGAAAAAAGGGGGTTAAAGCGTGGAGCAGAGGTCCTGCTTATTCTAAATAAGCCTTCTTCGGCGCCATTACGGTACTACCAAGAACGTCCATGCAAACACGGACACACAAAATCAACGAATCGCTCCTTCAGTAAATCTTGAAATTTTTCCGTGTGGTTGAGAGCACCATCGTGGTGTTCACAAACGTATTTCTTTTTACAGTAGCCTTGAACACACACACACACACACACACACACACACACACACACACACACACACACACACACACACACACACACACACACACACACACACACACACACACACACACACACACACACACACACACACACACACACACACACACACACACACACAGTGATATTATTGCACAAGGAATGGAACAAGTAAACATGTGCCTATACAGAACATGTGGTGGCTCAGAATGCATAAAATCAATAACAGACGCCACGTTACTTAGCAGCTCACTCCAGAGTTTACTAGTGAAAAGAAGAAGTCAGAAGTCAATATTTTACAAGTTAGTTCTGCACTTTAAACGGGCGATAAGTGCGTTCAGAGACATGTGAAGCAGGGCGAATCTGCGAAGCAACGACGGACGGAATCGGGTATATTTCACATGGACGCTGGCTGGTACACTTATGGCGTGGCTGCGCGGCACATATGCTGGCCGCACGTTTTGGCGACGGCTCTGTGATGTGACCATAAACAGCTATTGCTCGCATCGCCGCCCTGGCACATCCATGTCACCAGTCACAGAAAGCCCCCCACCGCTCGTTAAACTTGCCGAAAGCGCCCGAGGTCTCGTCGTGGACCTTGCAATCGAAACCCCGCGCTCTTTGTGAATGCCGGCCAGTGCGGAACCATAATTACTGCCGACGGGAGGAAGGCACTCGTCGCGCTTGTGCAACTGCGGCGCACCGCAAGGCGTTCTTCGGCTGTGTGGCCCCGGGGCAGCGGCGGAAAGGGCCGAGGAATGCGAAGGAAGGGAGAGCGGAGCAGCGAGAGAGCCGTTCACAAGCATCTCCGCGGTCCAAGGACGCGGCGGCCCGCGGAGGTCACGGAAAACGAGTGGAGGCGCCTTCGCCTACATACACGATTACGGCAACGGCCTGTGCAGCAAGCAGCGATGGCGTAGTATATGCATGCGCTCCCCGCCACTTTATCTTCCATGCTCGTCCGTTACTTACACTGCACCCCGAGGCGTGCCAAGGGCTGGCTACCCAGTGGTGCGAGAAACAAACAAGAGGTATTCTTGCACTGTCAGCACGTGCTTCGCAAACCAGCCACAAAAGCGTAGGAACTGCACGGTGGCACGATACCTGTCGGACATGTGCTACAAGGCTACAGTGCTGATTGAGAAAGTAATGATAATGATCAGGCACCATTACCTCGGCTCTCGTCGAAAAGAAACGTGCACAGTCTTACAATATCACCTCATGGCAAATGGAGAATGGTGACTGCGCTTTGTGCCTGGCATTTTTGGCGAACAATTATGTTCATAAGCACTTCTGGCATCGGTAGTAGCGACTTGTGACGTCACGAGTGACAGCCAAATCGAAGGTGAAGCAAAAAGCAGCAACCTCGAAAGAAATCGATACAAAATACGACTTGAAGAAGAAAGGCAAGATCAGGTTATCATTTCTGTAGTCACAAACTGCGACTCGCGTAATTTTTAGCAAAGGTGTACTTCGGTGATTTCAACTGTGAAGATAGTGGGAATGTGTTTACCCCTTGCTACACATTCCTCCGAATTGGAGACAATGAATAGGCATCGCGCGGTTTTTTTTTTTTTTTTTTTTTTTTTAACCTTTAGACCCTGCGTTCCTGTTCTCCCACTTTCTTTAAAAAGAAATGCAAAGCAACGAACGGCGATGGAGCACAGCCCGCTTAATTGACCTCCGGTGCACTGCGCATCCACCTCGAACGAGCGCGGGCTTCTCGTTCTCTTATCGGTGGCAGCCAGGCGTCTCGGGTTTCAGCGTGAATCGACAGTGCGCGTAGCACTCCGTCGATTCGTGCATCTCGGTCCGTCGGTCCCTCCACCAACAGTGCGATAAGACTACTCGCTCCTCAGCCTATAGCGCACAGAGCAATGGCAACCTTCGCGGACCCCGCGACGAAACACGCCGGAGATCCAGACGGCCACTTCAGTCAGCGCAAGCAACGCCGCCATCGGTGGACGAGATTAGCATGACGGACAGCAATCTGCGTGTGCACGACCATTGTCAAAAAAAAAAAAAAAAAAAAAAAACGAACACACCACTGGACAAGCTTGGGTGCGAATATGGCACCCGACTCACGGATGAGAGAGCGTGCGGACAGAGCTTTTTCCAAACCGAATCGAATACGAATGTTGTGACTCCATGACCGAATCGAATACACAGCCTATAATATTCGCTACTTTTGCGAATAATAGTACAAAACGAGCGCGCTGTAAAAACGAACTATGGGGACACACAAGCGACGACGGCGCCGCTGCAGTACTGCGCTAATTTGTGGTGTTAAATTGCAGCTATTAAAAGCGAACTCCACCAACAGGACTCAACAGGAATAAAATATTTTAGCTCTATTATGACAGCCAAGCGGCGCTGAATCCTTTATCTCGCGCACACGTGATCGCTGCTGGACGGTACCCAACGCCGGTGCGGGCCCTGTTTTCCGAACAGTGGCCGAAGAAAAATACGCTACGGCAGGCCTTAGTAGCAGCTCGTGCGAATTATTTAAGAGGTATTCAAAAAGTTCACAATGCATTCGATCCGGTTCGAATAATTTCTCAAATACACTAATCCAATAATGACTGCCAATAATCGAACACGTGGATGTTCGACTTGCTGTTCGAAATAATATTCGCACACCCCTATAGAGTTTCGGTTCAGCGCGGTCCGCTACTGTGATCTGTTCACGAGAATCGCCAAATTACGTATACAGGGGGACACGTGGTTTCCCAATCCAAAACTAGTGCTTCATTTGCCAAGGGTACTTTGGTAACGAGCGCCTTGTTAGGCTACTAGTCTAGAAAATTTATGAACTGCACAACTGGGCTCGAGTGAAAATTAGCAAACCATGTTTTTTTTTTTTTTCTTTTTTGAAGGGGGGGTCCCAGTGATAGATCAGTGACGAAACAATGGATTCGGCGACGGAACACATCTATGCAGCGCACGCCGTTCTGATTGGCTCAGATCGCCGTGGGTTCCACATTGCAGCAAACCCCCCGTGAATTCTCAACTCGTGCGATTTGCAAACTTTGTGAGCAAGGACAGACCACTGCCGAGAACTGAGAATGTGGCAGGGAGGGTGCGCTTAGGTGCTAAGGCAACACCCCCTCGTACATACCAGTAACTAGGCTGCAGGGTGTGCTTCCCGTCCATGGAGTAGAAAATTCATACCACATCTGAAGCTTGAAACCTGTGATAACTAAAGGCTTGTCATCAGTTCTTAATGAGTTGTGATCCTCTGGAAATCCTTACTGGCTTTATAATACAAGCGAGAAGCAAACATGCAGCTCGGTTACTTTTCGCAAAGACGGTGCTGGCCCACCAACACGAAGGGCTCTTTGAAGAACCTGGAGAGTTGGACGAGGGCGGAGGTATTGGGCCGGCACTATGACAACACAGCATGTTTCCTTTATTCCTGGACCTGCTGGGGGAAACTGACACCATACCCCGGCTGCACCAGCTGTGTCGCATCCACGGTGCAAGATACTCTTACACCGTGGCCGCATGGGAGACGAAAAATGATTCGCCCTCTCGAAGTAGTGACCCGTCTTTGCTTATCTCACCCCTCTGGATGAACAGCAGATGGGGCGGCAATGGTGCTTCGGCAGGTAAGCACTGGCACATGGTGCGGGTCGGCCTCAGGGCGCTCCCAGATGTAGGCTTGCACAACAGCAAGCTTCAAGTTGAGGACTTATTCACGAGTGTAATAAGCTCATTTCCTAATGTATCAGCAGAAATGCAATCCGACCCCTTCTGAACACTTCATCATCCTCATCGTAGGCCAGACTATTCGCCCTGCAGGCCGAAGCCCTCGAAGGGCGTGCTAGCTGCATCCTTTGACCTCTACAAACTTCTTAACTTCATCCGCCCACCTAACTTTCTGCCGCCCCCTGCTACGCTTTCCTTCCCTTGGAATCCAGTTGGTTACCCTAAGCGACCATCGGTTATCCTCTCTTCGCACTACATGCCCTGCCCATGCCCATTTCTCCTTCCTGATTTCGACTAGAATGTCAGCAACTTGAGTTATATCTTTGACCGACTCTGTACGCTTCTTATCTCTTAACACCTACCATTTTCCGTTCATTAGCGCTCCGCGTTGTCCTTAGCTTAAGTATAGAACCCTTTTCGTTAGCCTACACGTTTCAGCCCCACAGGCGAGTGCAACTGTTATATACTTTCCTCTTGAGCGATACCGGTAAGCTGCTAGTCATAATCTGCGAGTGCTTGCCAAATGCGTTATTTCCATTTCGTGGGCCGGATCTGCGGTTACTGCCAGCGTTAAGTAGACATTTCGCCTACCACTTCCAGTGCTTCGCTGCCTATTGTAAACTGCTGTTCCTTCCCCCTTATGAAAATCGAATTTTCCTTTTTACTTCCTTTGTTTTTCCTTTTTGCTTCCTGAACAGCCTTCCTATAGACTTTTCCTTTCTTTTGACTAAAGGAAGTTTCCTTTGAGCTCACCTTGTTGAGACTTTCCTTTCTTTTGACAGAAGGAAGCTCATTTTTAAACTGGCTCTCTTTGGCAATATCAATAATGACCTTCCTTTGTTTTTCCTCAAGTAAAGAGAAAGTTCTCTTTACTCTTTATGCATCATACCTTCTTCTTTTTTTTTTTTTTTGTTCTTAAGCGAAAACATACGAAGCTCATTTTTCTTTTCAGCTATACTTCTCATTTTTTTTCTTTCATTAGTATCCCTTGCACTTTTTTAACTTCTGAACTTTTTTGAATAAACCAATTATACATTTATCAAAATATACAAAATCGCATTCGTTTCTTTGTTGTGCAAGTAAACATCATTTTAATTTTTTTTTTTTTCATTTTATATTAAAACCATGCTTTTTTTTTTCACGCGCTAGATCTTATTTTTAGCGCAAGTTTCTTCTTAGTCACCACACAAGGACCAATAATATTCACCACCTTCCTTCCTTTGTCCTTAAGTGTAAAGATAACTTTCTTTTCATTCATTTCTTGTGCTTATTTTTGTGTGTGTGGCATTACTTGGTCTATTTCTTGCCCCTCTGAATTTTTTAAGATAAAATATAACACATTCAAGAATTTTCATACATGTTAAAGAATGCCAGGTGGTTCTAATTCATCGCTTTCGCAGCCCGCTGGTTCGATGGCGATGCATGCGCGAGACGGCATGTACATACATCCGTGACCGCTGCTTCAGCACTCTGACACGGTACGCAACAAAGCTCGGCGCAGGGCTGGCAGGGTTCGTCAGTATTTGCGTCGGCATTGCAGCCTGGCAACTCTTGGCTCGCAGCGACGCCAAGGGCGACGCTGTTAGCAAGCGCGGCCTGCTTCCGTCGTGATTTAGTGCACTTCGGTACGGCGCGACGTTGACGTCGCGCAAGTACGCTTTTACCGTGGTGGCATTTCAAGTGCGTTCGACGGGTAGGCGGTTACCGCAGCACCATCGATAACGGCTTCAAAAGCCTGCAGTTAAATGCACTTCACGATGTGCCTAGTACCGGATGTCACATTGCTCACGAAAGTCAAGCTCGTTTACCTCCTATCACAGTTTAAAGACCAGCAATTAATACGTCAGCGACGTCGGTACGTCGGTACCACTATAGTACCACCACGCACAGAAGCCCCCGCAGCCGAGGTTACGAATACTGCTAGTAAAACCAACGTTCTCACGGCGAGTAAAACCAATGAAGATTGACATGCACCACAAGAATTCCGCAGCAAAAAAAAAGGGCGCTGCAGCTGCTTGTGGCAATAATTGGCCTAAATTATTTTGTGTTTTGTTACGCATCACATATTACTACTAAAAAAACAAACGTTTAAGGTTGTTTATAAATTATAAGTTTTATTTTGAAAGTTTGTGAAGTTTGCAAAAATGCATTTAAAAGTTTGCAATGGCGCTTGAGACTCTAGCGCTATCGTTTTCGTGAAAACAGCCAGCGGCATGCTTCACTATGTGTTTCATGACCGTAGGAAGTTGATTGTTCGCGTTCGTTGTGTCATCTTTGTGTTTTCTTAGCGTGAGTAGTGCAAATGGCCGATCATGTCTTGGTTAAATGGGCGACCGCTCAGAAGTGGGACGTATACCCTGTAAGAAACCTACAATCAAAAGAACTGCAGGCGAAACTGATGGATAATCCAAAATACTGGAAGATTATTCCAAACCAAGGAGTACTACATGCCCAGTGGAAGGAGGGGTCGTACTCTCCTACGTTCATTCTCGGAGTGGGTAAGTAGTCAAACGTCTCTTGTCTCTTTTCGTATTCGTGTCTTAATAATGTTTACCTGTGAAACACCTTCCTTTGCTACTCGCGGTGAGTCGTGTCGCGAAGTCGTTTACATGCCCGCATTACGACCGCATTGTGTTAACCGGCAGGTGACAGTAGTGCACATGGTGAAAGAGGTAGACAGTTGATTCCGGGAATTGCGTGAAATTAAAACAAAAATGCATAATGAACTGAATTGCGGAAATAAGAAGTAGAATAAACGCGGCTGCTGTCGTTACGTGGACCTGATTCTCCCTGTTTACACAGCAAATGGCAATTCTCGGTGTTTCGTGATAACAGGAGTAGGCTTCCCAATTTGGGCTCTATATAAAAAAAAAAAAAAAAAAAAAAAACCAACAACCCTGCCCGCATTGTCGTCTCGGAACGGTGCGGCATGGAGGATGGCAGCTTCTTGATTATTGAAGCTGATTTAGAACAAGTTTTAAAGATGCCCAGGGTGCTCGTTCCGAGACAATTGGTAGTGTAGCAGTGAAACGGACGCTTTCACAGCTGCAGGCGACTGAAGTTTAAGCAGATAAAAGCGTCTAACGTGTTGTCGCATTCATTTACTTTCATATTCATTTGTTTGTTTCTTT
Source organism: Amblyomma maculatum (assembly GCF_055883805.1). Taxonomy (NCBI): domain Eukaryota; kingdom Metazoa; phylum Arthropoda; class Arachnida; order Ixodida; family Ixodidae; genus Amblyomma; species Amblyomma maculatum. Next base: position 16,600,121 of record NC_139345.1, on the reverse strand, counting down.
TTATTGAAGCGTCAAACATGCTTCTTTTCTTCGCTACCAGCCATTCCTCAGATTTCGCGCAGAGAGAGAAAACTTTATTAAAAAAAGGGGAAAAAAAAGTGTGTGTGGTGGGGAGGCAGTGTGTGGAGTCTCCATTCTAAGACTCCAGTGGCCTGGGCTGCCGCTTTTGCCTGAGTTACCAGCCTACGCTGGGTTGCTAGGTCAGAGCATAGCAAAGCAAGCAGTGATATCAGTTACCAACAGCATAATGCTGCAATGATTTTTAGCTGCCGATGTAAAAGTTGCTCCCAGTGCATGGGGTACGGCCAACAGGTGGAAGGGCACCGCTCTCTCCACTTCATTTTCAATGCTGCCGTTGCACTTTGCCACTACTTCTGGATGAGGCTATCTGCCACGGGATCGCATGCTCCCTTTCATAAAGCTCACGACTGTACATGGGTACAATCCCAGCATTCATGGCCGCATTTCAGTGGAGGTGAAATGCAAGCTGACTGTGTACTGTATGATGTCATTTGCACATTAAAAAAACCCAGGTGAGCCCACCACTACGGCATCCCTCATCGCTATAGCTTAAGTCGCTTGGGGCATAAAACACCATGAACCTACCATAAAGCAGAGTGGCTATGTTTTACGGCATGCGTGGGAGCTCAAACTGTTTTTCTGGAAGTTCATCCTTTGTTTTGTCCACTACTGCTCAAGTGGGCATTCTGCCCACTTGAGCAGTAGTGATGCTGGATGGTGTCAGCTAGCAGTTAAACATTACCATGTCCTTTTATGTGCCAAGGTTTGCTCAAGGGCTAATGTTCCTCCTTAAGAAGTGTTGCTTTGAACCCTAAACAGTGTCCATGCTACGTTTCTCTTGTCAGTGGTCTTCATTTGGTCACTATTTTGCTAATCTCATGTGTGGAACCAGATATCTGCACAATGCGTTATACTGAATAATTTTTGTATGATGCATTTGAGTGCAAATACAATTTAGTGAATAGACCTTGCCACATGTCGTTTTGCAGGAAAGCTGCAGCTGTGACAAAATGTCTAAGCCAACAGATGCAAAAAAGAGAGTCCTGGAGCTTGAGTATGAAGTGGGGTCTGCAAAAAAAAAAGAACGAAGAAATATAAGGCCGCAAGAGATGAAGCACGTCAGATGCTTGGTATGTGATCGCTTTTTTCTGAAGCCATTGGAATGCTGATCTCCATTGCCATGAGACTGAAATTATTTGCTGTGTCACCAGATGCTACGTAAAGCATAACAAATTCAAGTGCTAACTCTTAAATGAATAAGACCTCTTGGTCTGTAGCACGTCCTAGTAAAAGCACCAGTAAGATTATGTTGCTGCAATAAGGTTCCCCCTACACTGAGGATTAGGATTGGTGTTCCTCCTGTAGTTGTCTTTGCGACACATTATAGGTGGTGTACAGTAGTGCTCAGCTACACCGTGGCGCTGCTGCATGACGCCACCAACCACCATGCTTGCAGTGCACATAGCAGATGAACTGCTGCCACTCCTGCTCTGCAAGCATGCTTTGTTTGTGTTACAGTGACTTGCGTGTCACATGTCATTGCTTGGGATCGGCATGCATCTGAGATTGAGCCTGTTGTCGTATGTGATAGCTGCATGAAAATGCATGGTAAACAAATGCCACTCAAGGTGAGCACCTGTGCTGATTTGTGCTGCCGAGGCCGAAAAACGGGCGCGGGATTGGGTTCCTTTCTGTTCTGGAGTGGTCGGTGACAACGCTCCAGTGAACCCGGAGAGCTGCATTAGGTTCAAACACATTCACGGGGTATAAGTTGTAGCCAGATGGCTGCGGCAGGTCTGTGGTGCTCTTGCATTACTGTGGACGGCGTATCTGAATGGAACCCTTGATTCCCTCAGATTTTAACCTCTGAGTCTCCTGCAAATGATGAGGTGCATCTAGAATGAGCGCAGGAGGGACAGCAAAAAATCTAAATTTGTATGAAATTATCATATGTGGCCTCGTCCTGTCTTGGACCTTGGAATCCTTATGGCATGCGCTTCATTTTCCTGTGCCATTTTGGTCACTTAGGTGGTGTTTTTTTTTTTTTTTCACAACAGGAAATTTATGCTTGTCCAAGCTCTGCACCTGGCTCAGCAATCTGCCTAACTTAACTCGGTCACTACACCATGTTAGCAAATGTCGGCACGAAAGACAGACACGAGATAGGTGAAGCATGGGCTATCGAGTATCAGCTACACACTCGAGTGTCAGCCTTTGTCCAAATGTATGGCGTATTGCTGCCGCCATACATGTATATATTGCATGCTGAGCTCTTCAAGGCCCTTGCTACCGACAAACTGTTTCAGGGATGTGATCTGACTAACTTCTGTTAAAGCGCTCACAGCTATCTCGGCATCATCGTTCGCACCCATGAATTCATTCTAAGCAATAGCAGCACCCGTCAGTTGCACTGTAGTTACAACGTCCTCCGCAGTTAATTCAATCCAGGCATTTCCACAGCGAACAAAGAGATCAGAAGTGGGATGTCAGCATTGGCTTCATCAATTGCTATCAGCATCCCCTAGATTATGTACCGCTGATAGGGCGCCTTGAGTGCGTGAGTGATGCCAGTGTCTAGCAGCTAAATTTTGAGTGGCGCATTTGGTGACAGAAAAGGGTTGGTCATGCAGTCTAGGGCAAAGAAAAGGCTTTTCTCCTGTGGTGAATGTTACATGGGCTGCTGCTGCTAGTGATGAAATAGTATGTTTTGTTCCAGCTTTCCTTTTTTGTTTTTTTCAGATGTTGCTGAGCTGGTCAATCGGCTGACGGAATCCGTTAATAATGCTGCGTGTACAACACAAGCAGTTGTGCTGCCAACCGAGGCTCAGGTTAGTTGCTTTAGTCTAGTGTCTGCATGGTTGTGCTCATTACTGCCTTTCTCGATGAAACATTTTAAGGGTCACACAAGAACTTGGTTCTAGCTTTATGATAGCACTGCCACAAGTCATGCACTTCCATTGAGAAGTGTGCAGGGATAGGGAAACGAGGAGCTCATTATCCATGTGAATGAAGTCAGCAGTCACTGAATTCAGAGATAGGCAAGAAGCAATGCTCTTTATGATTGGTTGGCTCTTAGGGTTTAATGTCCAAAGCGACTCAGGCTATGAGAGATACTGTAGTGCAAGGCTCTGGAAATTTCGACCACCTGGGGTGCTTTAACGTGCACCGACAACACAGAGCACACGGGCACCTTGCGTTTCGGCTCCACTGAAAAGCGGCTGCCCTGGCTGGGATGCTGTTTATGAGGCTGGGCTCACAGACTGCATAATTAGTAGCATAATGATATTTTTAAATGAATGTCAATTTGATAGAAACGACAAAAGACAGACAGTGCTATTTTCTTAAATTCATCAAAACAACCATGAAAACAAAATCCCAACTGCTTCCTTTCATTTTAGTGACTGTTACTTCATTCATGTGTATATTGATTTGGAAGAGTTTTTGTGAAAGCTGTAGTGATCGGAAGTGCAAGGTTACTTTTGTTTACGCTTCCTGTTGAGCATACTTCCCTTGGGCTATATCAAAGCCCTTTTCATCAGAAAAGAGATTTCCATTAGCTTGTTTAATATTCAGCAATTTCTTAGGTTATCGATCTCGGAAGGCCATCTTTTTGCACTACAACTCGAATGACGCAGCTGGTGCTCCTCTAATCAGTCATTTTAGCGACTTGGGCCAGTCACCATGGTATTCAAGCTAATGTGCATATAATCCACTTGCACCTGACAGCCACCTGCAATGTCACTCTGGCAAGTCAAAGGCAATTAACCACCATGGTATTGCCAGGAGGGTCTCCTTTGAGAAGGAGTTGTGGCTTCTTAAGCTGATCCAACAATGGTTCAATTTCACTTTAACCCCTTGAGCACTATTATTTTGAGATTTCTAGCTAAAATCGCTTAAAATTACGATATCGTTAAAGGCCCCATTACATGAAAATTTGTTGTCTGTGTTGTGAGTGAAACATCAAGAGCATGGCGCTGGCAAGTGGCATGGCCGAACACACATTCTTCAATGATTTGTGTGGCTTAACGAGACCACATGATATCCAAAAGTTAGGAGGAGCTGCTAACTCCGGTCGTTCATTTGAGGTGGGAAGGTGAAATACGAATCAACATTCCAGTGCTCTTCAATGCTGAGTCAGGCTTGCTACACCTAGGCTACGCAGACATGTTGATACAGCTTGGTTAAAGTAGGTCTTTATATGTTGGGTGGTAGCCTACACTGGTCACATCATACCCTTAAAGACGGAGCTTAAGTGTCCCTTTAGTTTTTATTTTTACTGCTGGTTTCTATTGGTAGTGTAATAAAAAAGGAGGTATCCAAGACAAAAATATTTGAACCAGAAACTAAGTCAAATGAGCGCAGTGATGTTTATTGCTCATTACGTGAAAAATCAACTGCCCGCCAATAAGCAGCAATCTAGTCGAGTAACATATAGCGAGGTAACTGGAAATGTTTTACAAGGGACGGCCAAGAATGGAAGCCCAGGGGGTTTCATCGGAATGTTGTCAATTTTCATCCACTGACACAGAACTCGCAATAGTATCGTCTGAGCTGTCATCATCTTCGTCGGAAGAACTACTCATGTCATCACTGTTGTCTTCACTTCCCATAACAATGCAAAAATTGGTGTCTGAGCCATCTTCAGATGGCGAGGATGGCAACGAAGAAAAGCTTCTTTCCCGCGATGACGGGCCAACAATGCATGCGTTGCCTCTACCAGGCACCATTTTTCTCATTAAGGCTGCTTAAAAGGCTTTCAAGCGGTAGAACAAAAAGCAGTTAACGGGTCAGTGGTGCCATCTGTCAAATGGCGCATGACCTAAGCCACAGAGGAGCGCTGTACTCACCTAAAACTCTCAGGGGGAGGATCTATCCTGCAGGGACAAGCACTCGTCCAAAATGGCTTGAGGGCATCTTTGCAAGGACGAGCTGCTTGTCCAAAGCGCTTGAGGGGATTATGATTATGAAGGGGGATTATGAAAGCTACCTGTGCAAGCTGGAAACTAAATGTTGCCTCAAAGTAGCACATACAGAGCAGGGAGTGCATGCTTTTGCTAAACCTTCATTGGCAGTTTTTTTAATTGGTTGAGCTTCTGATGTACGAAAAGGATGTTAGTATTTTTAAACAGGAGGTGACAATGTGGGCACTGTGCTCTGTCTAAACTGGCTTTTAATGGCCTTTGCAATGTTAATGATGAGTAAATCCCTTTATTTTCTGACTTAAAATCTGTTTTTTTTTTTTTTTTATTGTTGAAATGCAAGCATAAATTAGGTCTTTAAAAAATCTCTTATTTCTTGTTTTTTCTTCTGCTATAGCAATGCACTATTAGCGCTCAATCCTTTGCGGGGCATTTGGCTAGTTACTTTAAATACATATTACACAATTGTCAGGTTACACTAATAAAAATGTTAAAAGATGTTTGGCCTGATTCAAAATTAGATCAAAACACCGTTCGGGAAGGTGTCAAAAACATCCAATAGTTTTCGTATACCTTCATTGTTGTACATGTTAAAGTACGGCTTCTTGAATGTGTATTTTTACTTGCAAACAAATGACCTTAATTATGCATTTTGGGGTTTCTTTGAATGTTCTTAAGCTGGTCTAAGTTTTTTGTTGTTTGTAAAGCCCCTTCATTTTCTTATTGCATATCAAGGAATATTGTTGTATGTTACAATACTGGTCATAGTACTAATATTTGCTTTTTGTTCTTGCAGGTGCACATTGGCAGCAATATTATGGTAAATCAGCAGTTGATTGACCGCATGAAACTCAGTGCGGGCAATCAAGCAACAAAGTCTGCGTGTAACTTGGTGCGGGTTGTGTTCTCACCCGAAGAACTGGAAGAAAGCTCACTCTATGGCCGTGTCTGCAATGCCCGCAAGGAACAAGCTCCAAAAAAGGCACTGGGCTGCCGAAAATTGGATGCTGTTATCTGTAAGTCCTCAAGCTCATAGCCTGTGCATGTGATGCAAGAGCATTCTGAAATATTGTCCAAACAGCTGACTTTTCAGTGATGGTCAGGGCCATAATGCTTGCCTTAATGCATAATGCTGTGGTGCCTGCATGGCGCTCACACTTGTCCGTGCTCTGTATATTTAATTTACAAAAGCTAAGGAAGGCTGGATGGACTCAAGCTTGTTCATTGCAGTCATGCTTCTAATGTTTTTTTTTTTTCTTTTTGCAGCCTACACCTGCTTGCTCAATGGAGTACTAGCCAAGGTGGTCACCGGCAGTTGCGCAAGTTTGCACTGGGATTGTGGACAGTGATCCAATTTTTTGTCGCAGGGTCTTCGAAAGCAGGCCTAATTGCAAGGCCTAAACAGAGGAAGTACATCTATTCAAATAAATATAAGCTCATACAAACAAATGTTTCAGTCTAAACCTACTTCCTTCGAACATCCACCAAATATCCCATAGTCATCGTTCCTTCGAACTTCCTTTGAACCAATAATTGGCCACTGCCTGTGAACTCAACTCAAACTGACAACGGTCTGTTCCCTGGGAGCTCAAAGGAAATTCACAGGAAATTCACAGGATGGTCAGAGAAAGTTAATTCACTGTGAATTCAAAATCAGTAGCCAATTCTCAGTTCAGAGGAAGTTGCTTCTTTCTGACTTTTTTGAGTTCACATTGAACTCAAAGGATGTTCCCATTTTTATAAGGGCCAGAGGCTGTTGAAGGTTACTTTAGTCTTCAGCATATCAATTTTTCTGAGCACTTACTTCTCTTGAACCCCCTTCTCGATACAGAGAACCGCTTGGAGCCGGGGTTCGGTCTCTCAGCAGGAAGACCAGGCGGTTCCATGGGTCCCATTTTCAAAAACGGCGAGCATCGCTCACCCTCAGTGCTTGATTATATGCAGGAGGCTTCTTCGAGCAAGGCTCTCGAGGATGGACTCGCAAAGAAACAGGCTCCTCCTGCATTTACTTTACACTGAGTGAGAGCAGTGGGCCAGGAGAACGGCATCTTAAAGCATTCCGGAACGCACGTTGCGTCTCGGTCGTTGTTGGTGTTATCTGTGTGAAGGTACACCTTCCCGCAGTCTACGGCCTTGGGATGCGCGCAGTGCGTATCAGGACATCCAAATATCTGTCGCTCGTGGCCAAAGGAGCATGATCCAGCTCCGCGGCCAGTCCATGCGTCATTGCCAAGCCATGGGATCTCTCAAGGAAGCCCCCCCCCCCCCCCCCCCCCCCCCCCATCTCCCTCTTCTGCTTTCTAACATACACACAGCAAAATAAAATAAGCCTTTCATATCGCTGCTTAAATATTGGGAGTAAAATAATTTTCGCCGCCTATTCTCTCACACTGGAAACCACAATAAAGCCCAGAACAGACCGCAACCCACGGCTAGAACTGCCGCGCCTCTGCCGTCGAGCTCTCGCACGACGTTATTACACGCACGGCCGCCTCGATCGGTGAGCGCGCGTCTATCGAGGCGGCCGTGATACACGCGCAATGACCGCCAACTAGCCGACCCCGCTTTAACGAGCTCCACGACTGGATCGCCGTCTCTCATCAGGGCGATTTTTACGACGCTGGAGACGGCTGCTTCGATGCAGCCAGCACACAAGAGTAAAAACTCCACTCTGTGCGTCAGCAGCTAACAAATTACAGTGAACGCCAGGCAGCGCAAACGCTGCCATAAGGAAGCGCGATGACGTCAAATGGGCTAAGGAAGTTGTGGCCAACATTTCGCTTGGCAAGTTGAACACGAATTCTGGCTGGCCTAGCATACACGGCCTAACAACCACATCTGAAGACAGCCCAACAGCCCTACAAAACTTATTACACCAAATCGGACTCTCGTGATAAGGGCGAGAAATTGAGAGAAGCCGTCAGTGAGCTATATGACGCTCGCAATCTGGCACTCATGGTTACCGCTCACAACGCAATTGCACTTAAATACACTGCGCATAAAGGATCAAACGTTCGCATAGCACTTGCAATGATGATCCAACCGCCGGCAACAGCGAATAGAGACACTCGCCTACGTTGCGATAGAAGAGGCTGGTGCGGCGGAAGGATTTCTCCATGACCGTCGAGGCCCCAACGGCGGTGCTGGCGTATTGCAACGCTCCGAGTTGCGCCCAAGAATGAAAGGGGGCAGTTAACGAGCCCATTAGGGGTGACCACACGTTCGCCCTTCGCCGGCGGCCGCGCTGCAAGAAGTCGCCCGCGGCGCACGGAGGGAACGTTCCAGCTGCGGTCGTGGAAAAGGAAGCTAAGAAAATAGAGGGAAAGATAAATCGCAGAGGGGGAAAAAACGGGAAAACAATAAGAGGAAACTTGCCAGTCTCCGCCTGCCCCAGTGACCCGCCCCCTTCGCGTGAGCTAAAAGGAAGGGAGGGAACGCTCCCATTGAGCGCAGCGCGGAAATCGGAGGCCGGAATCGCGCCGCTGGGAGCCGAAAAGCTTCCCCCGCCTGTCCGTTTCTCCCTCCTCGGGTTTCTCGGACAGGAATGGAAAAGGAAGACGAACGGCTCGGGTCAGGGCGCAAAGGTTACGAGGGCAGCCCTCCCCTACCCACCCACTTCCCCGGTGGGTGGGTATTCACTTTTTCTGTTAAGCTTGATTTCAGGTTGGCCCTTTTAGAATATTCCTTCCTCCTCCCGCTACGAAACATAACCGAAAGCAACGCACTGGAAGCTCCCTACCAGACATGGCAGTAATTGAATTACAGTATTGAAATTACTTTAATTTAATTACCTTTTTGGTAATTAGTAATGTAATTACGTTTTTCGCTTGGTAATTTAGTAATGTAATGAATTACTTTTGGTAGTAATTTCACAGCAAAAGTAATTCCTTTCGAAATTACTTTTACTGAAGTGCGTCCGGTCTGTTCCGGTTTTTGCTCTGGTCCTGTTTTTGTAATGGCAAGTGCTATAGGAAAGAGGGAAGGAATAACTCTCTGGGACGGAATTTCGCGGAAAGACGAAAGAATGTGTGTGCTTCGCGTCCGGAGAACAAGTTTTTTTTTTTTTTACTAGGTTTACTTAGCTTTTGCATGGATGGAAACTAGAAAGTAATTTTAAAATAATTGAATTACTCAGTGAAAATAATTGTAATGTAATTTCATTCCTTTTGGGAGAAGAAATGAGTAACGTAATTTAATTACTTTTTTGCAATTTTCAGCAAAGTAAATAGTAATGTAATTTAATTCCTTTTTAAAAGTAATTTTGCCATGTATGCTCCCTACGACGCACGCGAAGCCCACGCTCGCTAGGAGGAGGAGAAAACATTTATTTATAGCTCTTGTACTTTTGTTTTATCGCGAAAACAATACTACGCCAGGTCTAAGCGCTACTCGCTCTGTGCCGTGGTCTCTCATGACGTTTGAATTCACGTTGCAACTATGCCACGGGCAGGAGCTGCCAACTCGGGTCGCTCCTTTCATATGGGAGGGTGACATCAGAATCAGCCTGCCAGAACCGTTTGCATTCTCGTTACCCCTACGACACGCAGGCCCGTAGGGGAATAATGTAGCAGGCAAAAGAAGCTTCCGCCGTTACTTTCGCAATTCAACTAGGGTTAACCAGAGCTAAACCACAGCTAATTTTTTCCCCCGGTAGTGACCCGGCTTTACAGTAAAGCCCAAGTCGACAACCACGTATTTTCCTAGTGGTAATATCACATCAACGACACTTCATTTTGCATCCGCGCTAGCTTGAGTTTTTTCGTCATTTGCCTAAGGGAACAAATACAGCTAAGCAAATAATACATGCTCTTTACGACGTCAGTGCGCGCAAGTGACACATTGCGAGCAGTTTTATCGCACAGCGAAAAAAGCGAAACGCGTGTTCACACTCGCCGTGACTGACTTTCGCCCCTAGTAAAGCCGGCGGTAGTGAAAACATCTTAGTTCAGGTGACAGCAACTTTTACACGGGTTGGTCGTTAATGGCGGCTGCGATGTCATGCACACGCGTGCAAACGCCGACCTCCAAGTGTCAAGCAGCCTAGTGACTTGACGTGTTGGCGCAACAACTGCGCAGAAAAGCCTGCGAGACACTTCTGAAGAAAATTGTCTCTTTATGTCAATCGAAACCGCGCGACCATTGCGATCGCTGACCGTTAACATGGTGTCATAAGGCAGAGCGGTTCTCCAACCTTTGAGACAGGAGGTGCCAATACATTGAAACACGAGAGACGACAGACGTGGAGAAAACGCGAGAGATCGCCGAGCAAGTGATGACGCATATCTGGGGCCTCCGCATCACAGCGAGGTCGGCGTTAGAGAGATGCAAGCACCGCACCAATGGGCCAAACAAGGCACGCACATACATTCCATTACGGCAGCGTACACCGCGTGCGCATGCGGCTGCTGCCCCCTCGGTGACAGCAGCGAGCAGGTACCTTCCCGGAAAGAACACGGCGCGGGTAGCCGTCGCATGTATCCCACAAAGCTGAGCGGGAAATCCCCCCCCCTCCCCCCTTCCCCGTTCAGGAACACGTACCGTGCATGTTGTGGTGATGCCAAAGTAGCTGGAGTCACAACATACAATTCGGCAAGTATACGAAATACCGACGCGACACTAGGTATATATATTAGATCGTCTGTGCTTGAAACAAGCGAAACGAAAGGTTCGTTTAGTTGCTTAGAGGGCGACGCAATGCAAACACATCGTTCTCCTTTCCTATGCGGTGCTAACGAAAACCGCGCGGTCAAGCTCTGAGCGCGACTGCGCCATCTTTTCAAAAAGTGGAACAGCAGTCACGGTGCCAATATGGCTAAGAAGCACGGAAGCTCACGGAAGGAGCATGAAAGGCATGACGGATTCAAGAGCGGGGGGCTACAAACCCCTCCTGCCAAGACCGCTCCTGAAAGAAGTCCTCTTGCATCTAGCAGCCCTTCCCCTAAATATAAATAAAGACACTCGCTAAGCGCCAACGCCATAGAGATGAGCGATTTTCGATTAATTCCGGGCCTTTCCAGAATGCAAAAAATGGTAATCAAAGTGCAGCGACATTGGTTGACCTGAAGCACATTGTCCTGACGTTACAGCCCTAACGTGACCCCACACGCCGGTTTTTACGACCAGCGTTATAAAGCCTCCTTCTCCAGAAAACTCAGTGCAGGCGTTGTGAAAACAAGCGCGCCTCTGGCAGGGTGACATGGCCGGGCACTGCGTGACGTCACGAGACCATGTGGCACAATAATTCAGTGAGAAGTAAGCGGAGAAGAATCGCTTCTAGAACCCTCGAACAGGTGCAGTAAACGCCAGACTGACCTCCCCCTCGTCCATGCACACATACACATACTGAGCGGACCAGGCAGGATACGGGGATGCGCGCCTGCGCGTATCGTAGCAATGAGCCAACGGCGATCTCGCTTCGTCTGCACCACTGCAAAGAGGAAAGGGGAGAAGTTGGTGAGCTTTTCTAGCCTTTTAGCCAGAGAACAGGCCGGTTAATCTTCGGCGGTGACTTTGCGTTTGACGGCGCGCACTCACTCGGTCGAGCCGGCGGCCAGGCCAGCCTAGCCAGCAAGCGAGCACTGCGCCCTCTATAACTGTGGCTTCTCCGCTCCGATTTCCTTTCCCGGGGCGAGCGAAAGAACGCGTAACGCTTGATAACGACGGCCAGCTGGCCTTCCGATCTCTCTCTCCCTCGCTGGCTGGATGCATATATATAGCCAACCCTTTCTGCGCGAGATGTGCGCGAGCGCACGCATTATAAAGTGGCACGCTGGCGGGAAAGGCGAAGGCCGGGGAAGCAAAGAGCAAGGAAAATGGTGAAAACAAAATACTACCAGACAGGAGTGAAATGACTCCGATCAGGCTACCCATTTCTCGCCGCCAACGACGACAAAGGAGGGCTATTTCTTCTAGGGTATATCTACTCCCTGCTGAGCGCTTCATGCGAGGAACCCAGAGAAAAACTGGGACTTTAGGAAGACTAAGGCACCGCCGTAAGACAAGTGATCGACGAAGCCGCGCTCCTTCCCCTGCTGGCGTCAAAACGATGCAACAAGCAAATTCTGCGCGATCTCGGACTTTTAAACTCTGCGTTAACAAGCTGGCAAAATAAGCATAAGAATACGAATCACTGAGTGGTAAGGATGAAAGGTCATGCCTAGATTTTCCGGGCGTCTTGGGATCACGGACAGAAACAAAGGCAATCTCCATTTTCAGTGAGCTAGTCTCAACACATTAAACAAAATTTTCAGTAACAGCGTGCCATGATCAAACGAAAGCGGTAATATGAGTTTGACGCCATCACGAGTTCGAATTCAGGTTACCGCCGTTAGAGTAGGAACCGAGAAATAATTGCGTTTTTTTTTTTTTATAAGCCACCTCAACGTCAGCAGCAATATCCAAGATTCGGACTTTCACGCGGCTCTGCTGATACAAAGTAGCCCCTGCGGCAGTGCAGCCCCTACGATGACCCACGACGATCGAGATAAAGCCCGTGTTAGAATTCCACCGGCGTGCTGGAGCACATACGCGCCGGCGCATGGAGATAGAGCTCTAGGCAATCGATAGCCCCTCTTCGACGAGTAAGTTCTATTGTATCCATCTCGCGCACGGCTCAGGAATATCGATAAAGGGCAACAGGAGGAAGTTCAAGAACACCCCACCCAAGCGAGAGACACGGCTTAAGCAGCGCCGGCGAGAGAAAGTTTCATGCTTTCGACATCACGCCCGCATAAAAAACACACAATAGTGCGCCCACGGTCAACGAAGCCCGCCTCAGCACCCCCAAAGACGCGGGAGAGGGGAGCTCCCACACGCGCCATTCATGGTCGATGCAAGCTCAGCGACCGCCGACGTCGATTCATTGACACGGACGCGCAAACGTTGCTCAGAGCGTCGTCGTCAACGCCGCATACCGCGCTTTTTTGCGCGGCGCTTGCGACAGCCGCTTTTCCCGGAATCGCGCTTCCAACCCGGGCGCCGATCGCCTCGAAGCCCCTGCCGCCGGCTGGCGTTCAAACAAAAGCGCCTCGCGGCCCTCGCCCGCTGGCATGGAGCTGGCGACGGGCCAGCGCACCGATCCGACCTTGAGTCGAAGAGGCCGCGTGACCTCAACGTCACACAGGCCACGTGACCCGAAAAGAGATGACGTCACCGTCCAGGGAGCAACGCTCGGTCGGGCACCGCCGCGGCTGGTCCGCGACGCGCGCTCAAGGTTGCTCTCGCGCTCAGCGTCGCCATGACGACGGCGCCCCTTCTCCTCGCCGCGAAACCATCCACGCCTCCCCCGCATTCGGCGCCGTCGCCAGCGCAGCAGCATGCCGGTCCAGGCTCCAGCGACCAGCAGCAGTCGACGAGCCCTTTCAAACGCGTGCCCGCTTTCTTTTACTCCTTTTTGCCTTCAATGCTTCGCTGTTCTCTCTCCCCCCCCTTTATTCGGCTAGTGCTAGGGGCTTCTCTCACTAAAGGGCACCCACACAGCGGAACAAGCGGCAGAAATCGAAGCCTCGGGAGGACGTGAGACGCCTTTGTGACGAGCCAGCTTTTCAAGCACGCGTCCAGGCGGGCTCAAAAGGGACACAACACGGGCCCTCCCCCAAGGCCCGCGAGCACTTGCGAAGGTTGACGAGAACGGCCGTGCCCACCGATGCCAAAGACTGCAGTGGATGATGCAAGAACTGTTCTGAAATCTATATCCTATACAAGGACACTCGATGCATGTCATTTTATAAACCTCCTCCTCCATGGCACAGATATTCAATACGGAGCAAACTAATGCTACGAAAAAAGAGGGAACGCGGATAGCAAAGCTGATCTGAAAAGCAGTATGTGAAGTAGGGAGAAAGCTGAACCAACAGCAGTGCGATCCCTCCCACCAGGTTATCGATCCACCACAGAAGGTGCGCGAGGCGCTCAGCCAGAACTAAGACAACGGGAAACAGACCCACGGCCGGATGACCCAGTCACTGCAGCCACGCGAATATATGAACAGAGCTCATCTCCTCCGGCCTCTGCTGCTTCCAAGAGACGTCCGAAAGCTGGGGAGTAGGCGATTCAGGGACAAGTGTCGCGAGGAGAATGAACATGGAGCTCTTGCCTTTCCGACGCGCCGTGCGTCGCATTTTAGGAAGTGACAACGCTGCTTCAGCGAATGAACATCTTTATTTTTACGAGTTTCCTTGAACATCGCCTAACAAGCATCACCTTTCTGGTCACACCAAGTATGCATAATCAAGAATAAAAAGGAACGCTAATCAAGTTGTAAGACAGCACTAAGTTTCGAAACGAACTCGGTCCCTTCATGGTGTGATACGGGCGAACGGCAGCTAGGGTTTTTACACGCTCGTCGGAGTTTCGCTCCCGTCTCATTGTTTCTCTCCTCTCAAATGACCGACAGCAACTTGACCAATGCAACAAAGGGAGTAAATATCCGTCTTTTTTTTTTCTTGCATTAGCAACTAAGACACTACATCGCGAAAAAAAAAAAAAAAAGAAAACTTACAGGCGTCAAGCGCGCAATATCGTGCAGTAGCACAGCTTGGCCTGGTTTAGCTCTGTCTCGGTGTGCTGTGCCACAACCTTGCGATCCGCTGACTCCCACTGTGGCGTCGTCTTGGCCGCTACTCTTCTCACTATTCGAGCACAGCGAACACAGCATCTCACAGTCCGTGCGAGCCCGGGTTAGGCTCCATGAAAACAGGAGAGAAGCAGGCACAACGCGCGTCGGGTTACGTCATGACACGGGTTGTTCCAAGTCAGCTATCAAATGGGGAGGAAAACCGGGCATCCACAGAGCAAACCAGTGCGCAGTTTTCGCCTCTTTTTTGGCCTCTTGAAACGTGGAAATGAGCGTGAGACGCCAACGTCGTCATCATCTTCAAGCGCCAACTCGAGAACGGCTAGGTGTCAAAATACAGTCACATGTATACAATGAATGCCGCCTCCATTCCGGTCTGGTCCTGTCGAGCTTAGTCGCACATGAAGGCTGGTAGAACGTACCTGGGGCCTTCACGACTCGCAGGTGTGAATGCAAAAACAGCAACTGCACTTGCTGAGGAAAAGCAAAATAGAGCAGTTCTCATGAATTACGTCACCCGCTTCCTCTTGCATTGCATCGCGCGTCCGCTACGGATCTTTTTTTGTCAGCACCAAGAGTTTGCACAGAGACTGCAAGCGGGGTAGCCACGTGTCGAGAGTCAACCTATGAACTTAACCCGCGACTATCGAGTGTGTACATCGTGCCCGCATCTGCAGTAGCAGAGCCGTGCTCTGACGGGTGCGCAAGGCTTGGCTGGCTGTCTGCACGCACGACTGAGAGCGCCGCCGGAGGATGAACAGTAAAAAGAGAGATAAAACAAACAAAAAAAAAATATTGCGGTGCCGCGAAAACGAGGCTAAACTCCATGCCTCGCTGGTGTCTCGCTGTATTCCCCCGCGACGAGGCATTGCGCACAGCCGCGCCACACGACGCGCTGCGTCGCGCACACCTATACCCCACCACGACCTTGGCGTAAAACCCACCTCAATCGTCCGCCTGCCGCGCTGTGTCAACGAGTAACGGGGCTCATCTATGCCTACGTTTTCTTATTTTCTTCAATATCAGACAGAGAGACGAGCGCGTCACGAAGAGCTGCAGTAAGTTGCCAATGTTGCATCACATTCGAATGAAACAGCCAACAAAAATAGCCGGGCCGAGGAGGCAGACCACCTGTGCTCGGTTACAACGATGTTAGAACAAGTGACACACGACAGTCGTATTGTAAGGCAAAGGAAAAGCAATCTAGTTAAATAAAGCGGGGGCGGGCGCGGTAGATAGGCCCAGCGACCCTCTATCGAAAGCTTGCGCAAAGCGCCAGCTGTCGAGTAACTTGCTTTCGGAGAAGCTACCCTGCAGTAAAGAGCACCCCCCCCCCCCCCTTCTTTTTTTCCACACACATATACATCACACAGGGCACGGGCTCCAATGGCAGTACTCATGTTTCGCTTGTTCGCCCTTTCCACACTCGGCGCCATGGGCGGCGACGCCGGAAACCGGATAAAATTGTCGCATCTAGGCGACGCCATCTCGCAAATATATATTTTTGTTCATTGCCGGCTTGATGACTGACATACGAGGAATGTGCGACGCAGTATGTGGAGCAGTAAGCGTGCTTAACATTATGCGGTAAAAGGCAAAGAAGCGGCGATCCTCCGCTGCCAGCACGCAAATGCGCTTACAGCTCGCGATGGCACTAACACTTGCTGCTCACTAACAGTCGTCTACGTGCGGAGGGTTTCACGGACTGGTCTAAAAAATTGCGAGAACCATTGTAGAATCTACACTGCAGAAATGCGAAAGCCTGCGCGTTGCTGCGATCGCTTCAATAACAGTTCATCCCGAGCATTCTGATCGGTGCAGGTTGGTCAATGTGGACCCAGTCACGCCAAGAAGGAAGAAGCAAAGAAACTACCGAGGGTCTTATGCGTCTTGGGCCAATCATTCAAAACACATTCGAAAACCAGCGTACTTATTCGATTAGTTCTGAATAATTTTAGAGATACTCTACTTCATTCCCTCCAATAAGCGAACAGAAATTGTTACATTCCGAGTCGCTGGTGGCTATGAACACCCGAACTCTTGGAATGACGCTGCAAGCGTCCGAACCGAGCCGTGTAGGGCGCCGCGGCGCAACATGTCGGCTCCCTAGCCAGCCGACCCTCCGCGCCACGGGGTGCCGCGTACGTAAGAGGGTCGCGAAGAGCGACCGTCACCTTCCCCTCTCCCCGCTTTGGGATTCGGGGGTGTTCCAAGTTCGGCCACCCAAGGACCATCGCCTCCTGGAACCCGCGGCTGGGAAACATGACCACTGTGCCTGAAACGGTGAAAGAGAGTTCCTCCGGACCAGGGCTATTCGCGGTCCTTTTCAATTGTCAAAATAGAGATCCGTTTAAACACCCTTCACGGAGTCCGCTGCCAGTACCTCGCCGCAGAAGATATTCGATTCGCTATTCGATATTTTCGAAAATCCGCACGCTATCTATAGATATGCATTTATAATAATATGGAAGCAGTTCCGCAGTACAAACTGCTGCTATATAAAACATTAATACAATCTAAACTAGCGTATGATTCACCCGTAGGCGACCCAATTAGTGACATCGTGATGATACAGAACAACCGTACGTTTTATAGTCGCTAACTAAAACCGAACAGCGCGCGAATGACTGCCATGAAGTCTAATCTCTGCCTCCAATTGCGTATGCGTCTGCCGCAAAAGTTGTACCAACATCCCGCTCTTCGTGATCACCACCATCCAATTTATGTATCTCATTGCATTGATCATCGCCAAAAAGTCGCAATTATGTCATGTAACACGAAGTGCTTACCGCAATCATTTCTGCCGCAAATCTCACATGGCTGGAACACGTTCCCGCGAAACTTGTTGTCATTAATAATTATGAGCAGTCCTGTGTAGCTCTAGCTAACATTGTATATTTGATTTAGCATTCATGTACCAATTCAATATTTTTCTCTATCTTTTTTTTTATGTTTACAACTCCCCCTCTGTAATGCCTCTGGCCCTGAGGCAATTACATAAATAAACATATCTAGAAGATGCTTGTAGAGTCATTAGTAGTAGTAGTAGTAGTAGTAGGCGCCCTAACATTTGTAGTATATTAATCCTTCTTACAAAGCCGGCTCCAATTTGGTTGAAAGGTCGCCAGCACGGTCTTGTCCGAACATTGGTTCGCCAGTACTTATACGTACTTACGTGTTAATGCACAAGAGGCAACAATAGGCTCCATTTTCTTTTTTCCTTGCATCTAAAACATCCCTTCCAGAACACCAAACGTAGCCATCACCGAAGACGTAACTCGTTGGCACTGAGTGCTGCTCTTGTATAACGAATCTCCATAACTGCGACTCCAAGTTACCCTACCGCTTCAAGGAAACGATTTCTGGGTGCTTATTTCGGGACCGAGTGTCAGTCGAAGAAAGCATCCCAGAGGCTGTGAGACGGCTTAAAATGTGCGGCTGCCCAAACCTGAAAAAAGCGATGGCCTATCTACCATAGCTCAGTCAGCAGCCAATTACAGCATTCCTTCCACCGTACGTCCCGTATCCGCCATTCTAAAGTCAGTAGTGAGCAGGCATAGCGTCCTTCGAATCGCAGTCGACGCAGCTTGCAATAAAGCCTGACTACTCGAACTGCATATTCCTCAAGCAGCACACATTCCTAAACAAAAGCTCAGCTAACAACAATAAGCTATAGCGCGATCAGGCTAACGCGATACGTTTCTGGTGATGCAAGAAATGCAGCTGCCGCCGCTGTGACGCCTGCTCAGAGAGGTCACTTCCTCATGCTCTTGGGTATGACAGGTGAGCCGACCTGACCAGGTCGTCAGCGTCCTCTACAGAGCTTCCCTGTAACGGGATTACGAAATATACATTACTCGCAGCTCGTCTCGTGTGACATCCGACTGCCCCATTGAGACCGCATTTCTAAAGCACTACTTGTACTAAAGCGATGCCAAAATCGTGGTGCCAGCGAGTGAAACTTATTGCAGCTATTTGCTATCCTGTCACGACAGCACAGTGACGGAACGTCCAAACGACGTGCGTTTATCCCTGCAATAGCTGATAAAGCAGCGCAACAAGTTGTGCCGAACCTGGCATCTGCCTGCAATTTCATTCTAGCAGGTGCGGGGCAGTTAACAAATGCACTGGTCTCCTTTCTTGCGCTGCATCAGACTTTACATCAATCAAACCTGTTTCGCAGAGCAACCACGACGACCGCGGCGACATCACGCGCCCTTCAGAAACTAATCGGGACCAGGCGACGCCCCGACGGCTGCCTCTGCAGGTGAAGGTAGAAGAAAGACATCGCGCTTCGGCTCAACGATGTGTGCGGGGCCACCGCTTCCCCTCAGCCCAAGTCTCGCCACACGGGAGACGTCCGGCACTGTGCTGCAGCACAGGGGAGCGCCATTCAGGGTTTCTGGGAAAAAGCGCAGGGCCCCTGAAGCAGGGAGGAGACCCAAGCGAGCAGCAGGAAGCGCAGAAGGGGTGGAGGGCAGCGATGACACAGCAGCAGACAAGCATTCGCCGCACTCTTCTCCCCTTCCCTCCACAGAGGCGGCAGCAGCAGCAGAAGCACAGGCAGGCGGCAGCACAAGCAGAGACGAAGAAGCTTTATTCGGAATTTACTTTGGGCTGTGTGCGTGTGACAGCGGCGGGGCGCCGGTGCCCGCTGAATGACGGCGATTAAAAAGGCAGGCGTCTTTCGTCTCCGTCCCCCAATGACAGCCAACACTGGAGCCTCGCCAGAGTGGTCCACACACGCAGTGTTTGCGTTCGCCTATCTCTCTACCCTTCTCTGCAAAAGAGAGGAACGCGGAGTCTGGGAAGAGGGGAGGGCGGACAAAAAGAAAGAAAACAGAATACAACACACAAGCAAAGCGGCAGAAGCGCCGGCGCGGAGGTGCCTATCGGCAAAGGCTGCGGCAAGTTTGCTGCGTAGTACCGCGAACAGGCGACTATTTCCAGCTGGTCGCTGCGGCGAGCAAGCGCAAGACAGAGGGGCACATGCCAGGCGCTCATCCAAAAGACGCCGAAATCAAGCAAGCTGGGCAACGCGTGCAGCGACAAATTAAAGTTTGCCGATATGTCACGGTCGAGAAAAATGCGCGCTCCCAACCGCGAGCCAACTCTCGGAGTGTCTCTAGCGCGGCCCTGGAATTAAGGCCAAACTGACCGCAGAATTTCGAAGAGCGAAAAAAAAAAAAGAGAAAGAAAAGAAAAAAGAAATCTAATCTGAATCTCACAAGTATTTCAACTTGACATTAACAATAGCATCTCAGATAGGTAACAGCTACAGAGCAAATCGCTTTATGAATCCGGCAACATATTTATCTACGACCGCGCTTTCAGCAGAAAGCAGTGACGCTTCCGAAACGACTGCGCCTTCTACTTTTAAATAGAAAAACTAGGGCTCGTCCGTGCCTGCTGTGCATTTGCCCATGAGGTGAACTGAGCATCAACTGATGCAGCAATCGCACCCGCAAAAATCCGCACGCACTGCGCTCTGCCATTCGAAATGAAGCAACTCTTCTGACAGTAAGCTTTAATGTAACTCTCTAAGGCACGGTGATCGATTAAACGTCTTTCAATCTAACACGCTATCTGCAAGCGACGGTTCTGTGCCTTCTTTCTTTTTTATTTTTTTTTTTATTTCATGCCGTGGTGAAGAGACAACACCTAAGCTGAAATGAGCTCCTCCGCTTAATACTTTCATTTCTTTTTTTTTTCCCCACACTCACCGTTCGGTCTCATTAGAGAAACGACTTCGCCTTATGAAGCCGACACATTTTCCTTTGGATCTCCGAAAGATTGCGCGTATGGCGCGCCCAAAAGTGCACTTCGCCTTATGGTGTATATGTGTGTGCGTCTTGCTGATTTAGCCCCTTCCTCCGCAGTTCCGTTAGCTGAAAGCGAATAGAATAGGGCTTAGAAAAATGAAACGAGAAGCAACAAAAGAAACTGCATATGTGTACGCGGTAAGGACACAAGCGTTGAAAATCCAATTAGGCATGCACACACACAGTCCCGTAAGAATTCGATGCCCCGCATAGTCCGAAACTTTCTTTTGTGCGCTAGCAGCACTTTGATTTCAGATAGCGTTCTTCTGAAAATTTCCCGGTTCATTTTTCCACCACGAGCAAGCGCTGTGCGCAAAAAAAAAAAATATATATATATATATATATATATATATATATATATATATATATATATATATATATATATATATATATAAAAATAATAATAATAATAATAATAACGAAAGAAAGAGCCCCACTGAGGTTCTTAGAGCTTTCTATTTGAAAGCCTTAGCGCATATGATATCAGCAAACGGTCGCGAATCTTAATTCAACTGCAAATAATCACCAGGATGGTCAAAAACCTAAAAAGGGACCCAAGTGTGTCGTGCAACAGAGAACAAGCCCGCTGGTTTTCATTCTTTTTACATTCAGCCCACTCCACTAACACATGTTTCAGGTTACTAGTAGTGACATTAAACAGCGCCTCCCGTCTTTCAGCGGCCTGTCCTACCGGCGTCAGCAGTGAACGAACTATGGGTCCAAAACCCTGAGTGCGACACCTGTGCTCTCTCCTGGCTGCAAATAAGCCGCGACTCACGAGAATCAGGACAGACGGACAATTGGATCGGCTCATTTAGCCGGCACGCCTCTGCGATTTCTCGAAACAAGCCTAACATAGCGCCCTGGTCGGCAACTCCGACTTGGTCGTAGACGCCACAGAAGCCGCCTGAAGTTCTTCCAAGGAGCGAACGGTAGCGCGCAGGTCGGAGAGGACACAACCCCGCTTGTGGCCTCACGTGACAGACGTGACTAGCGGATATAGCGTACCCTTTGAAAAAGCGGTCACATATACGTAGCACATCAAACAAGACACACGCAGAGTAGTGCACGGATCTCTTGCCACTACATGTGACGGCCAGAAAACAAAATATGAGGTGCTGTAGCCTCAAGCAGTGAGAATATGCTGCCTCCCCCCCTCCCACCCCGGACACACACACAAATAAAAAAGAACACAAAAAAACAACAACAATTGGGGCAACAACTAGCGAATAAATGTCCCTGCCGATATACCGTGGACTTTCCCTACAACTAACGTCCAAGGTCACTGCAGCAATTTCTCCTTACTGGCAACCTGAGATGGCAGCTGACCGTTTTGGCTGCTCTCGAGAAATGGACTCACCGACAGAAAGAGATAGCTTCTATTGCGCAATGGCAAACCGTCAGTGATGCTCGGAAGCCGCTTGGTATTTTGTATCTTCACAAGCAACGCATCGTTTCTGCCTCTTTGCCTGAGGGCGGAAAACCAGGGCAGTGGAAAAAAAAAAAAAAAATGAAAAAAAAAATGCAAGACTGTAGTATAGTACACAACTTGAAAAAAGAAGTGTCAGGTGCCAATTATGGGCAATTGTACGCGATGTGTGTCTTATACCGCTGAAAAATAAAAACAAGTCAGAGGCATCACAATTCTTGGGCTTATAATTTGGTCTGATGCTTAGGCATTTTATTTAGGCAACCAGGAAAGCTTTAATGGCGGATTATTTTCTGTCACAGAAGAATGTGGTGGTTACTGCAGACTTGAGTTGTATTTCGAAGTTCCCAATCAACTATGTTGCCTCGACATGCAGTGCGATCTTCCAGGATCTATGAAACTAACAAACAGTGCAGACACTGGTCCTCTTTTTGTGCTCACCAAGGTTGAGCGTTTTTTTTTTTTCGTTATATTTGTTTATCGCACTAGCCTGTTGTATTCGTCATATATCATCATTGTTTTCGGAAATTGCAGGCGCTACATTAGGCAACTCAAGCAGTGTGTTGGGATCATGCCGAGCTGCCGAAGCACTCCTGGTGTCGAGA
This sequence comes from Amblyomma maculatum, assembly GCF_055883805.1. Classification (NCBI taxonomy): domain Eukaryota; kingdom Metazoa; phylum Arthropoda; class Arachnida; order Ixodida; family Ixodidae; genus Amblyomma; species Amblyomma maculatum. The sequence continues at coordinate 16,577,751 of NC_139345.1, read as the reverse complement.
CCGGCGCAATGAGCAAACACCACATAGGTTGTTTTGACTGAGTCGATCGCATTATCAGGTGGGCGCACGGCACCGGTCTCGAGTATCGAACAGGAAGCCTGCATGTTCCAAGCATGTAGTCTCAGCACCAGCAGTGCGCGTGCATGATCACCAGACACACTGGCAAGGTACCTCCCTCTTGTTCATATATGAACCAAAAATGAGCAAATTTCGGCGCAGCGACGACATCCAGTCACGTGTCACCACTTCACGAGAGTCGCGACTCGACGCGCAGCCGAATACGCAGGCTACAACAAGCGCTTATATAATCGTCGCTAACTCTCTGTTTGCGGAGGCAGGCACAACAGGCAGCAAGGGATCGGAAGCAGAGCTGGATGCACGCAACATGTGGCCGATGCGGCGACGGTGTACCTGGGCGCGGAATCCCAGCTGCGGCGCACGTGCAAGCGGCGACAACGCCTGCGCGGCGGCGGAGCGGGAGACGCGCAACGCCCCCAACGGAAGGGCCCCTCACTGTTCCGATAGCGAATGTCAAAGGCGTTGCCGGCTTCGGCCTACGTACACTACGCACCTGAGGCCCGGTACGCGTTTCTGTTTCGTGCTGCTGCGCGGTGAGGGAATTGAGGAGTTCGCCAAATCAGGCATCGTGTCGCTCTATCCGGAGATACATGATTCGAGCCAACGCTTTTAAATGCGCGAAAAATAGGAAAAAAAAAAAAGATCAAATCCCACTGACTGGTAGAACACAAATATGTGTCATACCGTGATGCTAATAGGCTTTGTATGATTGCGCTCGCCAGAGGCATGAAACGTGTGCAACGGACACCACAGGCGCTTTCCACAACGCCACAATCAAAATATGCCCCGCATATTGCGAAAAGTTTTCTAAGGAACTAAAGAGATGGATGCTCCGCCGTGTTCTGAGCGCCGTATAAGACAAGAGAGCTTTGGCGTACAGGACAGACGTACGGCGAATACAGTAAGGCGTTGTCGTTTCTACCGTTGCAGGCTTGCCTAAGCCACATTGGCCGTACGGTAACAGTTGCCGCTGTTACCGTGTTTACGTACGGCGGTGCTAGAACTATGGAATAATCGTTATCGCGAATTCTCATTACTACTCTTAGGACGTATAATATAAGCGCATTTTCTCATGTCCGACGATGCACTGATCAGTGGTTACTGCGTTTGACTACTGAGCTTGAGGACCCGGATTTAATTAACACTGCTCGCGGTCGCCATTTCCCAGAAGGAGTTCATGTTAATTCAGAAAGCCCTTTACTACGGCGTCCCTCATCCCGTCTGCGGCTGCAGGACGTTACCCCCCCCCCCCCCCCACACACACACACACAATTCTATTTCATCCCTCAGCGATAGTGTCGCTTCCATTCCACACATAATTGCCACCATTCACGCTACTGGTCGACAAATGCCCTTTTACGAAATAGCGTGTCGCATACGTCGAAACAAACGCGCTGCTGCATTATTAAAACTGCCAACTCAGCGCGGGGAGAAAAGCAACTTCACAAAATTTTACAACTCGAAAGAGAGGCGAAACGAACGAAACTGCGCAAACGACCGAGGCGGTGGCCTCCAATGGCATCCAGTTCGACCGCACTATATATATATATATATATATATATATATATATATATATATATATATATACGGGCCTGGCGCGAACGCTCCGCTCCGCGCCACTGCCCGCTTGGTCACCTTCGTAGCAATATATATATATATATATATATATATATATATATATATATATATATATATATATATAAAGACAGGGCTCTCTCTCTCTCTAAATATCGCAAAAGAAAACAGCAACCAAACGAGAGCGACGCGAACAGCGATCGATTTCACTGCCTGCACACACCGTTGAGTGTTGAATTATATGGCCGACGGAGAAGACTACCACTCCCCTGCACTACGCCCTTTCACCTTTCACTCACGAGTCCCGACACAAGTAAAAAAAAACGGGAGGGAAAAATAAAATGCGAATGCAGGGCGTCCCACCAAGCAAAGTGTCGCCCAAAAAACCACGGATGCCGGCGGTAACGACGTAGCGCGGGGGCCAACAATAGCCGCCCGCTGTGGCTGTGTGGGGCACTCGGAGAAAAAGCGAACTTCCTGCAGCCGATTTGTTTCTTGTTTTCACCGTTTCCTGCCGAGTCCCCGTTCTCCGGAAAAGATCTCTCCTGTCCCAGAATAGGCGAGTTAGGTCGGAGAATATTCCTGACAGACATTCTTTCTCCCTAGCTTTCCTATTTCCCGCGCACAAGACACCCGTTTTAAGACGAACCTATACGCGCATATATTATACATGCGCAGAGACGAAGCACACACAAAGAGAACCAAGGCGGGCTAAGTGTATGACCCCAAATCTCTACCTTTTCTAAAGAAACCGCACGTCGTTTCCCACACGGCCCGCCTAAATCAAAAGAACACATTTGTGCAAGAAGGGAGAACACGCACGCAAGTATTATATCAGGAACTAGAATGCTGTCCTTGACGGCAACCAACGTCATCAACCTCACCAACGTCAAAGTACTCCTTAGAGTTAATTGCTAACGGTCGCCCACCCAATCTCCGCTAAAGCTCTTCTCGAAATGCCTCGTTCACTCGGGGCTGCTTTACCCAACAAGCTCTACCTGCTTGTTGGGTAAAGCAGTCCGACTGCTGCAGCAGTGGCAAGCGTTTTCCAAGCACGAAATGAACAAACCAATGGGCGGCAGAGTTCTCCACTCCGATGCAGTTCACGCACAGGGTGAATATCGGGCGGGGGTTTTCCTTTCTCAAACAACTGATACGATGTTTGCACTCGGGCCAGGTTGCGCGACGGCATCGCAAAAAGGAAAAATAAAGACACATAAGGACGAGTTTTCGCCGGATTTGCACGGGTGGGGGCGAGGCGGGGAGTGGTAGAAAGGAAGAGAGAGCGGCTGGAAACGACGAAGAGGCATCGCGCGAAGAGCAGAAACTTCCTCGTTCTATTCGATTGCGCCTCGTAACCAGAGTACCAGCGCGAAAGGGCAGGCCATGAATTTATGAAAAGGCCCACAGTACAAATGGCTGCTTCGATGGGAGCGCCGCGTCTTTTCCTGCCTTCCCGATGCCTTGTACAATCTTCCTGGAAAGCGATCAGAGAGGCAGCTATTATGAGCACGATGCACTTGATCTTAATTCTCGCTTGGCGTCACGATACGCCCGACCTTACGACGACGATGATGTAAAACCTTTCTTCGCTCCCCCTAGCTTCGCCTTTACAGTTAGAAAGACGAGTTCGGGCGGCAACCATCTGCCTGCGCACCCGACCTGGGAGTATGCTCGTCACAACCTCCTATATGGCACAGTGCATAGCACAATTATATAAGGGCAACCTTTGCTTTACACTGGAAAGGCGCAAAACACACGAACGAAGGAAAGAAGAGGGATAGAAAGAGAGTCTTTCCTACAGCAAATGGCCCCACAACAAACATTTCTGCAACGTTTCTTTCGCGCCACGCAGTGTCCAATCTATGCCCGAATAACCCTGCGACAACCTCGACGAAGATGCAGCTATCTCGATGCCTCGCTGCGAAGTTTATCGGCTATTCCGCCAGCAGCTGTGCCGATCGAACAGCGGTCAAGCACGAAAGTTTTGGTTTTCAGACGACTTTCCTTCGGTCCCTGAAGACAAGGAAGAGGCATTACTCTTTTTCTTCGAGCGTAAAGGGTGTCTCGCATTTTTAGCCTTATTGTTCCTTTAATAGTGCCTCCCCTTTTCATCCCGATTTGTGGTAAAAAGACGCGCATATTGATGGCAATTTTTAACTGTACGTGGGACATCTGAGGGGAAAAGAATAATTAGGCCTTGCGAATGCTATTCGTGTCACATCTGCACTGTGCGGGCTGGCCGCTTCAACCCTGTCAAACAACTTAATACCGTCCTCGTCAGACTAGCTGCGTCACATGACAGGGCCTGTTATAGTAACTCGTTATGCATGCCCGTCATGGGACGGCGACTGCTGCCGTGCTATCTCCCTCGCAAGCTGTCAACGCCGGCAACGAGGCGCTCTCATCGGGACACTGGCAGGAATGCTCTGCGAGCATCCAAACGAGCGTCAGTCAAAGAAAAGGCGACGGCGCTGCGCAATGTGGACGTCAAAAAAAAAAAAAGACCAGCAGAAGCAAAGCTGGCCATTTTTATAGCAAAAGGGCATAACTTTCGATGAACACCTCACCCGAGTCTTTCGGGAGAGAAGGAAAGAGGGTGGTGTGTGCAGATACATTTTGCGTACAGTCGCACAGCACAGGAGCTTTCCCACCTTGAAGCAAAACTGTAGGAAAATGGCGGAGTACACGACGCTGAGGCTTTGTCGCTTCTCCCCGTCACAAAACCCTGTTTCATGCTTCGGGGGAAGGATAGCTGCTAGCCAAGACCGAGTCAGAGGAGGGAGGCATGCGCTCCAGCGAAGACGCACCAGGCCATAAAAGGACGCGTGATCAAGGCCACTCGAGGAGTCCTCATGAGAGGCTTCTCGAGCGACAAGTCGTCGCCGCAGTGCGTGCACAGCAGCCCTGCACTCCTGTGCAGTGCACCACTCTCCCATCGGTGGCAAAAGGGAGATTAGCAATCGCGACGCGCCGCCGTCGCTGCTTTTCGCGATGCAAGACAAGTCGGCTCTCTGCCTCTGCTTTTTCTTTTTTCCTTCGCCCGAAGCAGTTTGTATTCCAGCACCGCGATAAGCAGCAGCTCCCGTCGCCTCCCGCGGAGAGCAGGCCGCTGCCGGAGCCCCAGCGGCGCTTATGCAGCGAATCGCACCCTCTCTTCCCTTCGCCCATATGGTCAAGGCCAGGGGAGTCACGGTCCCGCCTCGCGAGAAGGCACCCCCCGTATCTGCATGAGGCTCCGCCGCCGTCGCTACAGAGGTCGGCCCACGTAATTGGGCAAGCGGTTAACACGAAGGCCCCGCCAGGCCACGCACAACACGCGCTAGGAGCCAGATCGTCGTCCACAACACCGGGGCCAAGGGCAGGGCGCGGAGGGGGATTCGCCGCGCCCCGCCGCCATCGCAGCACGAACCGCTGCGCGTGTCCCGCTCGACTACTGCCGGACACTGCAGGCAGGAGAAGCGGCCGATAAGTTAACCCTTGTTTCTTTGGCTCACCAGTCACAGATCCACCAGTCTACCGGAACGCTCGTCCGTCAACGGACGACTCTGTTGACGACCTGCGCACCTGTGCTCGCAAGCACCTCGCAACATTTTCACTGCCACGCGGCGGCCGCACAAAAAGCGCCGACAGCTACGCATCGTGACGGCTCGGCACGCACCACCGCACGCGTCAATGGAACACGACCGCGCGCCTCTGTCCCTCGTGGCACCAACAGAGATGCAAACAAAAAGACGACGCGAGTGATGCGACACCGTCACGACACGACCTGCGACAGCAAGAGTTGTGAGAACGGCGTAGACGAAGGAAAGGGGGCGCCGAAGTTCGCGGGATGTGGAACGCACAGACCCGAGATGCACCGGCGAGCCTGCCCCGTCGATACACCTGCCGCTGCCTGCATTGTCTCTCCCGCGGACTGTGCGCAATCGTGGCCGGTGGAGCGATAGATAAAGGAAAAAGGAGGCCTATTCTTCTCCCTTCTGGCCGTCCTCTCGCCGGACGGGCTCTCTCCGCCGCGGGCGCAGAGAGCGGGGCTATTAATTGCGTTTCCCTGTAGTGTGCTTCCCATCTGCGGGCTCCAGGCGGAGTTTTCGCGCACCCAGCTGGTTTACGCAACCGCGCGCCTTCGTCGCGCCAGCCAGTGCCCGGACGGTCGTTTGCGCAGGGGCGAGGGAATGGGAAACCTAGGGCGCGCATCGGTCCCGGCTGGAGCGGCCGAACGCAAACGTATGCGCCATGCATAGCCACTTCTAATGGAAGCTTCGAAGCTTATCAGCGGTTCACTCGCGGAGCAGTTTCTCTCGCCTGTTCTGCGCGAATTAAATGACGCGATGCTTCCCTCTATGAATTACCGGAGAATGAGGGCTACTTCAATGTATTAAATATCGGTAGCACACAAAAAAAATTGTCATCTTCATAGGCGTTATTTTTGTTGTCGTTGAGTTTCTGGGCCTTTTACCAATCCTATCCGTGACGTTTTATCAACAACTGTTAGGCCAATGATAGCCGAAGCATGTGTACGCCCATAAGGTATGCATGCGAGGTAACGATCAAGACAAAGAAGCCTTATTAATCAATAATAATAAAGAAAACATACACCAATGTTAGGGATTGTATACAAAACAACAGCAAGCCGGAATCACTGTAGACACACTGATATTCGAGAGGCAGATCCTTTTCATGTAGAACACAGTAACTTGCGGTCTTCACTTATACCGGTAAGGAGTTTTATATTTTTGTACCATGATAGTGAATCAGTTGTTTATGGTACGTGCTTGGGGAAATCGGTAAATTAACGTTTATGCTAGGGATGCTTCTAGTATTACGAGAAGGAACCACGAACATAAGCATAATCAGTAACTGTAGGATATTACGCTACAGGCGAACGTGGCAACTTTAATTTCGGGAGGATAACTTGAAAGGAAGAATTCTCAATCCTCAAAACTGCTCGACTAGAACGGACCTGAAAAAGCGATCATCCGCACGGCTCACTTCCGCAGCCGAACAAAAGCATCCGAATATGTTTCAAAAGTAGAAGACCAACGCTTCGCAACAGCATGCGATATGACAATGGGGGGTAGAGAAACGGAGTTTTCAATACTTGACAAAAATATGCCCTCGATTTTTGGAGGCCAGAGCAAGTTGATGCTTGTTTAGAAAGCTATGCAATTAATATGTGATTTCAACTTTCCAATGCAAATTACTCTCTAGCCCAAATATAAAATGGTGATTCACTTGTTCCAAGATTTATTTGCAGAGACGCGCTGTTAACACGAACATATCCGGAATGCAGCAGCACGGAGCGAGTTCTTGCTTTACTTAAACCAAGCTGAAGCGTGAACTAGTTCTGTACTAACAACAGTGACACCATGAAGCGATTTGGCTGTACAAAATAATGCTGTATCATCCGCGTGCTGTTTCCCGCGGCAAAAGTGATAACACATAAAGGAAAACTGGTTCCAGAAGAGGTCCTTACGGCACACAAGTTGGGGCCGAAAAACGAGCAACTGCTCAACCGTGCCCCATGCGGCTTCGTCGGAAGAATCCCGTCTGAAATTATTTATATATATTTTTTGACAACGAAATAGGTGCAAATCTTTTCCGCCAGACAGCAAGCTTTAATGCACATTTCAGGTTTTAATCACTTTCACTCAACGCATGACATAACGTGCAACGCAAGCGCTGTGGGGTGTTTGAAATTTGAAAGACAAGAGGCATTCTTGTCAACTGGTGTCCGGCAAAGCCTGCGGGCGGGGCACCGATGGACTAAACATATTGCCCTCTCCCGTACGCACAGCGAAGGACCGAAACATATAAAAAAGAATAAAAGCCTCTAAATGACAGCATTACCGTGGCTGATTGTAGACGATTACGCCCTCTCCCAACACCCCGCGGCAGCAAGATGGCGGCCAGCTCCATTCCTTTCTTCGGCTGTGGCGCAACGCTACGCTGCCGGAGGAGGAACGCCGCACGAAATTGCCGCGCTGGCTTCGTTCGACGTAGTGGGATGGTGGGGGGAAGAGCCAGAGCGCGCGCGACTGACCTCAATCGTCGGAGGCCGCCCTTTCTCCGCTGCGGCGGCACCGGGAGTGAGCGAACAGCGGATCCGTTTCGCCGCTGCAGGCGACGACTAAACGGCAGATATGGACAATGGTGTCATTTGGACCCTATGCGCTCAAATAGTACCCAGCCGATATCTTGCAGTGCAGACCTCAAGTTACGAGCCAGACGGTTCTTTTCTTTTCTTTTTTTTTTAAGAGTGCCATCCTCATGTCATTTTTTTTTTTCCCCTTACAGTTTCAACACATTGTGGTACATTCCGTTCAAGCATAACAGCGAAGGCTGGAATTCCACCATCGCTCATGTGCCAACGTTTTTATAATTTTTCACCGACGCCGACGAATGAAAGTAACGACCACGATTAGCTCATGGTTCAACTTTGGCTGACTGCCTGCCAGTTAGGGCAAAGTTTAGCTTTCGAAAAGATCAACCTGCAGCCAATGGAGTCGACCGATTTCCGTGACGTCATGGATAAATACTTTTAGAGCTGTTCGCGTGACAACGCAGAGTGTGGCAGATGATAGAATTTATGTTCAACACGGCTTAATGGCTGAAGGGCCTCCTCTCCAAATGCGAAAGACGCTCATGCGTTGGTCATGTACTCACAACAGAGCCTTACACTAAGGAGATTATTTCTACCTTCTCTACCTAAGGGTGTGGCCCGAGTCTCCACCCCGACTCAGACAGTTTGCGTCTTTCCTTTCATCAAAAACGTTCAGTGAAAATGCTGGAGCGTACGTTAGTCTAACTCGTATTGCCCAAGTTCCGCAGTCTGACGTTCAGAGATCGCGTTCTCGTAGCGTCTCCCGCGGCGCCGTTAGCCAGGCGTAGGAATGCCGACCAAGCCACTTTCACAAAGTGTAACTAGGGTACAGTGTCGCACGCTCTTGTCGTTTCACCTTTCAGCAAGCACTCTCAGCCACAGCTCTGTAAAGGGACCGAAATTTATCATGTGCCACTGGAGCTCCTGTATCTCACTGCGCTTATGCTCATAAACCAGTTCGCACAAGCCTATCTCTATACGCTCTAGCAACTTGTCCGATCGGTGACATTGTCGACGGCGCGAGTAAAACAAAGAAAAAAGGTAGAAACAACTCCTACCTTACTTCACGCAAGAAAAAGCTTCGCGAATCGAGCCTTAGGAACTGTAACAGCAAAATGTGAAAGAACTTCACCTTCGTATGCCGCCACGAAGATCCCCAAGCGAGCACAATTTTTCCGCCATAAAAATGGGGGCAGCGTAACGAGACGAACAAGGCGTCCCCGTTTACGCAAACGTAAACACCGCAACCTTATTGCGCCCTGCGGTGTCGAGGGCGAGAAGCGGCATCGGCAGCCGACCGCGAAGGGTCGACGCACACGCGAACAGTAGCGGAGGCAACGCGCGACAGTCGGGAGAGAAATCAGCCATGCAGAAAGGTCCAGGCCACGGTCGTTCGCTCTGCGCCTGCTGCTTCAATCAATACGCGCGATTGGTGTCCCTCCTCCTCGGCATCTCCAGTTAAAGGACGACGACGCAGGCCGAAGAACGCTGTTTTCCGACGCCCATCGGACAGAGGGTATCCGGCCGAGAACACAACAATGGAAAGCAGCACCGCGCTCCGTCTCGCCTCCGATTACGGCGCCACCACGGTACGCGCCGACGGTGAGAACAAAACGAATGAGCTGGAAAGTGCCGTTCATTCGAGGGCAGCCTTACGAACTGACCGCACAACAATGCACGCAACACCTAATATTAAGCTGGGACAGCCTAGCGCACGTTGTGTAACATGTACTGAAAGCTGTCAGCTCAGTTTCCGGAAACCCCCGGACGATGAGACTTGAGTGATCTGCCAAAAAAAGTGAAACGGGTATCCATTTTAGGTACAAATATTCTAGAGCACTATAATTTTCAGGAGGACCGTTAATCCGTGTGAGACAGCTAAACACTACCCGCCTAAAAAAAAAGAGCACGTGTTTCTGTGTATTTAGCCATACTGCCCAAAGCTAAAGTCTGCCGTCAGTGCACAGATATTAAAAGCATACGAAGGAAAAGCGAAGAAGGCAAAATAACTAGATCTTTCAGGCTACGTATTCAGAAATTCGTTCTGAGCAAGAAACGACGTTGAAGAATGGATTTCCATTCTTCCGCATTTTCTTGCTAGATTACATATTTTTCAAAGCACTACAACGTAATGAACTGAATTAAAAACCGGCACTGCGCCCACGCAGGGTTCAGTCAACTTTCTTCTGGCAGCTATTACTTGCGAGATTCTGTATTTTGAGTTCCTTCAAGATGCTGTACTAATATAAACCTATGTCTTACACGCGAAGAGGGGTACCACAATCCTGAAACTGAGTACAGAATCATGCAGGCTCGAGCATTTTAGAGCAATAAATCGAGTTTTGGAGTATTCGACTTATGTTTTGGAACATGTTTCTGGGATGAAAGGCTTGTAATAGGTGCTATTTTCTCTTCCTGACATATAAAATAGCTCAACCTTTTATTCAACAATAATGCAGTTCTGACTACGCACACATCTCTGACTAAGCAGGACAAGCAACCAAACCATGTACAGATGCTTAAAATAACACAAGTGGCCAAAGGGTCAAATTGGGACTCCCCCCTAACTGCCATCTCGAGGAGCGGCCTCAGAAAGTGCAAAAAGAAAATACAGTGAAATAACTCCAAAATGAAACACGCCTTGAAATGGCGTGGTGCACTGTTTCCTGTCACTCTGCATGTCATCTGCTTTCAGGAGCATAAAATAATTGTCTACAGAATTGAATTCTCTAACCTGGGGTTCTTTAACGTGCACTGACATCGCACAGCACACGGGCACCTTGCTTTTCGCCTCCATCGCAAAACGGCCGCCGAGGACGGGATTCGACCCCACGTCCTTGGAACAGTAGTCGAGCGCCGTAGCCACTGCGCCACCCCAGCGGGGCCATCATGCTTTTGCAACGCTGGGGTTAGCTCGCTGCTCTTACCACGTGTCATTCAAAATATAGAAGATACTATGCCATGTGGACAGAGCATTTTATCAGCATTAATTTTCCCAATTACTTGTGGCTAATTTTAAATTGGCTTGGCAAACAAATATTTACGGTGCTCCATGCTTATGAAAATTTTATATGTATAAGGCTCCGCGCGAGGTGCATTATGCCTCTGCCACTGATGCGTTGGCACCGTATTGGCAGCCCCTAATAGCGTGCAAACGCAACTCGAAGCATGGCTTCGCCCTGCTGAGCTCCTCAAGATCGCTTCACTGAACTGCGTCAGACCCCAATTCTTTGCTAGCAATATCATTAATGGAGCACTGCATAGTAAAAAACGCTGTTCAGCTAAATTTAGATGATACGTTATTGTAAAAATGATCAGCGCACTGATTACCAGCTTTCTCGGCTGAAACGCGATGGTTACTGCGAAGGTAGGCTTCTGATCTCGATGATCTGAATCATGAAAAAAACTGTTCCGAGATCACTGCAGAATCTGCACTGGAGAAATGAGTAAGCCTAAGCGTTGCTGTGTTGTCCGCGAGTAATAGATACTGGGCCTTTCCTGTAAACCACTAAACTGGCTCCAATTAATTACCTAATTAAAATACAGCAACCATTTTGTCAAGTCTTTCCCTGATGCTCTATCCGATGGTACCATTCTTTTTACGATATACCAAGCAGTTCCTCTACCGCGAGTGACAGATACTGGGCCTTTCCTGTAAACCGCTTAACGGCTCCAAGTTTTGATGGAGGCGAAGATGTGTCCGTGTATTCTGTGATGTTAGTGCACGTTAAAGATCCCCAGGAGGAAGAAATTACTCCGGAGCCCTCTACTACGGCACCTATTTCACTCTCATCTCCCTCCATTTACGGCGCGGTTAAGGTGTCCACAGGGCAAGTGTAACTGACATGCGTCTTTTTTTCTGTGAACCAATTATTGTTATTGACTAATTATTTACCTAATTAAACCACATCAACCATTTTGTCATTTGCCCACCTTTCCTTGACGCGCTATCCTATGGTATCATTCTTTTTCCGATATACCAACTAGTTCCTCCTTTACAGCGACGACTCATGCCCAAGTGAAACCCGCCTACATAGCCGCACAATGCTTGGGCATTAATAATGAAAATATCCCTGTACGTCAACACCAAGCGGTTGTTCACTTCAATGACCGCTTGAAATGATTTCGCATATTGTTCGGGGACATTCATGAGGCTGCATCGTTTACACAACCGCCAGAAGCGACACGCGGTGGTGACCGTGCAAGTCCGACGTCCATCCGGCATCTGTCACTCGACCCAGGCGGTGCGCGGGCGTCGTCAGCGGCCTGCCGTACTGTCCAGTCGGGCTTGTTTTGAAAGTCCATCTACAGTGGATCAGGCTGTCTAATGCAGCCGTCGCTTCTGGCAGTCTGGACAACCGGTCGGACGCGTTTGATAGGGAAGCCGCGGGGGCTGAGAGCGCATGCAAAAACCCAGAGAGAAAAAGCGAGAATGACTCGGCGGAGCGAAGAATCTGGGTTCCAGGAGAGAGAGGGGCCCGATTGCATCAGAACCGGGCCGAACCTAAAGCAGGTCAGCGGCTCCCGGCAGCTCCCACGAGGCATGGACGGCTGACCAAAACATCCTTGCCGGCAGACGCGTTGAACACACGCGCGGTGGGAGCAAACGTCGCCGCATGACAACTCGCGAGCGCCTCTGTAGAGACGTGTGTCCGCCGAGGTCTGTTACGCCGTCATATCCCAAGCCGCCGGTCCGACCGAGTCGAACGGACCGCGATTGCTGGCCTGGAAAGAGACCAAGGTAGCTCTCGGCGGACAGCGCAGACCAGAATGAGGCCGGGACGCGTTAGCGAATCGATAAGGCAAGCCCGCCGGCCTCCACAACAACGCCGTTGTGGTCGTGACCGTTCGGGGACAGATTGCATGACCCGCGAGGGGGAAAGGCTGAAGACATCGGGTGGCCGGACTCGCGAGCACGCCGCCACGCGTGGGACTCCGACGGGTCGGGTGCAGACTCCGGCCGGGAGCCTCACCTAGAATCAAAAGGCCGAAACTGGGGCGCCCCCCGGGTGCTCCCCGGACCCGCAGACGACGGCAACACAGGGCTCGGGCGCATGCGCACACGGCACGACCTTCCAAGGGGTCACCCACTGCGACTGACCGGCCTTCAAAATTAGGGTCAGCCACCGCGAGTGTCGCGCTCCCTCGCGTTACATCACCGACAGCGCGAGCAGCGGCAAAGAAACTCCGCCGGCACGGACACGGTCCGCCATGTGCGCGCACGGACGGTCGGGGACACTTACCCTGGCACCCAGCTGCGATGGGATCCGCACGCTGCTCGTCGGAGTTGCTGGCCGCGCGAGGACACACACCAAATCCCGGGCAACGGACGATGCGAGCGCGGCCGTAGGCCTAAACCGAGACCCGCTCGGCGTCGCAAACGCACAACACAGCACGCTATCCAAGCCGGCAGTCGCTGCTCGAGGTTGCCGCACGGGTCGTAGTCCAGACGGGCTGTTCAGGCCGTGGGCAGGCTCGGAATAAAAAAAAAAAGAGGAGGGGGAAGGGCTGCCGCCGTCGAGCTCGCGAACCGCGCTGCTGCACGCCCAGCACTTTTCCACGGCGATGGCTCGGGGCGGCAGCCTAAGTAGGGCAAATGCGCTCAGCCAATCGCAGAGCCGCGCACGAGCCCAGCGGCGCCCCGCGGAAGCCGCATCAACTAGGCCTCTGTGGCAGCGGGGCAGTTGTGCGACTGCAGCGCCGCCGCTCCATGGCACAGTGGCCATGGCACCGGCTCCGCAGACGACGACGCCGCCGGGTACAACGCCCGCGCGGACGAAGAAAGTGCTCGGCGCCCGCGGCGAAGGCTATTTGCGATGCGCCGTTTCCTTTCTTTCAGCCGCTCTTCGCTCGTAAACAAATCGAGCGCGTTCCTTCCAACCGGAGCACTCGAATTATCTTTATAAGAGAATTTAGACTCATTTGCCTGCGTGCGCGCGCGCGAAACGCGCAGATCAATACAAATGCCGGCTTTCTTTATGTACTGCATTCGCTTTCGTTCAGAGTTGAGACAATGTAACTCGCGGCAGTGATAATGGAACGGTGGTACTAGTAAATATGTGAAGCAACTGAAAATGAAATGGTGGGAAATTGATGGGCGACAAGATCCTAAAAACTGCCCCTGAACTTGGGGCATGCAGTACATTTCATCTTTCACCGCTGCTGAAGGTTTTAGGACTTGCATCGTGGAGCTTTCGTTGCGTATAAATTTAAATAAGCGGCGGTGAAAATCTCAAGCGCCGGACAACCTTCTCAATATCACATATTCACGTTTTAAGGCACGCGCTTGCTATGCAGCTTGCCTTATGTAATCGTTGACGAAAAATTAAGTCGCTGCGAGAAAATATATTTGTGAGCAACTTGATGCTACAATTAAATATCTAGCAATAAAGCAAGCCCGAGTTTCTCCATTTATCTTGTTTGCGTTTGCCCTTGTGGGTTTAATGCGTTATGAAGCTGTAACTCTAATCAGAAATGAAACCACCCTCACACTGTCTGCTTCAGCAGTACACGCTGTTTTTTTTTCAAACGTCTGACCTCATGACTTAGAGAATAACTTTTCAGCTGTCTTTTCCTTGACATAGTTTATACACATAGGCAGCCAAAAATGACTCAGACAAACAGTACATGCGTGTCAAGGTTTTAAAAGCAATACTATGCATTCCTAATGCTGAGCATAGAAGTGCCATATCAATTAGTGTCACATACAACGAATCTTAAAAGCGATGCCATATGTACAGACTAGTCCTTCCGCAGAAATTCGAGAAGCCTGTGAAGAATATTACCATTTTTAAGTCACAAGGGAGAGTCACGGTCTTTTCTTTTTTTCGCGGGCCCTTGAATTCTCAATAAATGCGTTGCAACCCTTAATGCCAGAGAATACGTCGCATACCGAATGTTAATAATCACAAGCACAGTTAAGCCATCTCATGATAATAACTTATCATAATGTTAAGAAGCATTGATTAAAAAAACAAACAAAGATAATAAACGCGATCTTTTTATCGTTCATGCTGATGATAACAGCGCACTTCTCTGCGCCTTGCGGCCCGTAAACCAAACTAAACATACGAAGCGGCCATTTTGTAGACAGTGCTCGCTCCGGCTTCAAAAGCCTTTTGCGACGAAAAAAAAAAATTGTTCCCACCTTTCGGGTATCTTGAGCTGTATTAAATGCTTAATAAGATGACACGATCAATGTCGTCATAATTACGCTGCTTATTCACTACCCCAAAACAATTGGGAAAAGTTATTTTCCCAGCAGGAAATGTGAGATGAAAATAATCAAGAAAAAGAAAGTTTGAACACGTAGTCTGCATGTAGCATGTCTCGATTGGAAGGCGCGTGTATACCTGCAGCCAATTGCTAAAACAGTTCATGTAGTGACAGACCCAGATGCAGCGATAATGGGCAGCAAGGTGGTCATTGAAACTCTAGATTTCGCAGACGGCGAGGCACAGACGTCCACTCACCTCGCTCGATCAATAAGCACACCAGCCACCGATGCATGCACGGACGAATGACCGACGAGTGGGTAAGGCCGCAGAAAACGACCGGTTGTGCCTCACGCCAGCTTCATTCTACACGATGCATAGGAGCGCCTTGGTAACTTTCTGATCAAACAGGCGATTCCGGACCAATAAAAAAAAAAAAAAAACTGCGTGAAGTGCGAACAATAGAGTCGCATTACAGAGGCAGAGTTATATATGCGCGCACATTTTGTAGCGTCCAACCAAGGTTGGCTCGCACAAAGCACGCTACTGATTGACGGCTTGCATCGAGAGGCCCGGTAATTACTTAAGTTGTCAGCTCCTTCTTTACTTTCGTCTGCCTTCGTAGTTATCGCCTCCGGGCTTTTGTTTCGCCTTCTCGACGACTGGAACCTCGCTAATTGCGGTATTTGTGCCTGCAGGCGAAAACAGCCTTGCGCCCCTGGTTTCCACCGTCTCTTTCAAACGTCCTGCGACGTAAAAGGATGTGAAATAAGATACAAAAAATAAAACGGCCATCGCGGCTTTTCTTTTTCTGCATTATTTTCTGGGCATTAACAAGAGAGGGGGGGGGGGGGGGGGGAGGGGGGCAATAGGGGTGATTTTATTATAGAAACAAAGCAAGAAAAACGCACTTCACTTTTTTGGGTCGAATTCGATGCATATACGGCCTCCGTTGAAATCTCCAATCTCCCTCTTTAGTTTTTCGAGTTCTTAGATCAGTTTTTAGGCTCGAAAAGCTCTGCGAAACAATATCCACGATCAGCCCCCCCCCCCCCGCACGCACGCACGCACGCACACACACACACACACACACACACACACACACACACACACACACACACACACACACACACACACACACACACACACACACACACACACACACACACACACACACACACACACACACACACACACACACACACACACACACACACACACACACACACACACACACACACACACACACACAACTCCCAAACTGTGCATGATGAGGCTGGCGGCCTCTATGAAACTGTTAGTGCTGTGAAAGTTCCGGCGCAATTATAGCATACGAGTGCGCAGACTTAGGAAAGGTTTCAGCGTAGAGTTTTGTGCGCTCTGCAGGGCAGCACTGCAATATTCTTATTCAGCATGACAGGCAGGTTACGAGCTCGTCCGCCGGGAGGTTTTGAAACTGTCGCATAACCCTAAACGTCCTTCTGGATACTCGCCTAATGCGCTTTTCACTGTGTTCGAGCATCTCGACCGAAGATCAATCGACTCGGTCACGTGACCTCTGCCAAAGCCGGCGCATTGCACTCTTAGAGGGGACGTCTCGTTAACATGCATGCCGCATCTGGTGGACGTGTTCGTACTTACAATGGGCACGTGACGCCGCCATGAAGAGAGCTCCATTGCCGAGTGGTTTAGCGTGTAGGATAGCGAAACAGATAGCTATCGTTCGTCGGAATTGCGTTGAGTACAGGCACACTCTTCTTTAACAGCTTCCCTATCCTAACCATGCAGCCTTTAGAATTGTCGTTCTCACTTGTGTGTGTGTGTGTGTGGGAGGGGGGGTCATATTTTTCGCTTTGGTTTCCTCTTCAACGCCAGAATTAGGTGGTATGTATTATCAGTGGCGTTGTACAGTCGGCATGCATGATGATCGCGGTTGCACTCGCGCGCAGTTTTTGTTTCGCCAATTGTCCTTCATGGGGCTCGTTTTGACTGCCATCGGAATATACCCATTCCTACCTTCTTATTTCGTTTGGCGGTCTGCCGCTGAATGTCTAGCCGATAATCGTACTACCCCGATGATCCGCGCAAATCTGCTTGGCTGCTTGCTTCTAAGTGCAGACGTCAGCAGTTTCTGTCATATTGTCCATGAATTTTGCTCATCGTCACTACCTCCTTCCGTTCGTGCTTTCCTTATCCAGTTATTCCCCTTCTGCTCCCTCTCTGGTGGTTGGCTTCACGCGGTGCACGCAAGCGACAGGTGAAGCATCACGCAAATGGACGGTCGAGGAGAAAAGTTCGTTTGCTGTATATATGAGAGGGATAGCCCCTTCCAGACGACAGCATGAAATATCAGAATGGAGGAAAAGGAAGGGAAGTTGGAAACAAAAGCGAATCTCACCGAAACACAGCGAACGATCCAAGATTGTCTGAGTGCGCTTCAGTTCTGAAGTCAACTACACCAAGTGAGAATGAATTGCGCAGTAGCTTTTGGCTCGGCGCGCTCAATCTTCGGTTCAATTTACGCTGGCGAGCTTCAAAGACTGCAACAACGATGCTTACTTGCGTCTTCAGAGTAGCGGAGCAGGAAAGGGCTAACCCTGTACTCGCATCAACGGATGTATAGAAGCTAATGAAACTACATAGCTGTTCTTGTTGGGAAAAAATTTGGCAGTGAATACTGGATACAGTGCTGTGCAAACGCTCAATGCTGCTAAGGTGAGCTGAGGGAAGAGCCGAGCAGTGTGCAGATATCCAAGCCCGTATCTAAGCCATAACTTGCGCTTAATAAGGAACGAGGAAAATGAAAGAAAATGGTTCACCCAGTGATCATCTTTAAAACACTATATCGGTTTGCCAAATGATGCCGCTGCATTGACCTCCCCTTCACCTGCTATTTAGAAGAATGAACGAATACTGTTTATAAAAGCTGAAGATGGCCCACCGTGGTTGTGTAGTAGTTAGGACACTCGACTGCCGTTCCCACGGATGCGGGATCATATCCCGGCCGCGGCGGCCGCTTTTCAATGGAGACGAAAATCAAGGCATCCACGTACTACACGATGTCTTGCACGATAAAGAACTTCAAGTGGTGTCGAAATTTCTGGAGCCCTCCACTGCGGCGTCTCTCACAGCTTGAGTCGCTTTGGGACGTTAAACCCCGTAAAATAATAAAACCGAAAGCTTAAGAATCGGGCCCTTTTGGCTCTCCGTACGCTGACACTATTCCGCTCTTTGTCTTCCGTTGCGTAAGTCGGGTGGAGACGTAATCCTCGTTTCTTGGGCCGTTCGGCGCGTTACACGCACAACGACGGGAAGCTTGCGTAAAGGCCATTTGGAGGCGTGCGCAGCGTATATGCGAAGATAGGCGAAGGAGTTACCCGGCCTGTGGGTCGTCCACACATCGTTATCTGGCAGCAGCGCCAGCCGCGCTTATCTCTCGCGCTATCGGCCATGCATGAATCCTTGTTTACAAACAGCTCGCCGCTGGGCCATTGCTCTCACACTGGCCGGCGCTTAGAGAACGAGCGCGGATTCACAATACTTAAGCAGCTCATTATCGCGTCAACGATATACTCCTCTTGAGTCCCTCACAGATTTTTGTCTATCCACGCTTTTTGCAAGTAAAATTATTTTCCTGTCATATAGTCAGCGGAACTAAGATTTTCTTTTTTTTTTCTTTTCAACCATGGTACCGTGATATAAAAAGAACAAAACGCGTACCCTAAGGAAATTGAGTCGGCCTATCGATACTCGTCAGGAAAGGGAAGAAGTGAGTGAGAGGTGAGGAAAGCGCAGTACTGCGAAGAATCGGAATAATTTCGACCAAATGGGATTCTTCAGCGCGCAGTGCCATTTCACAAAACTCATGCACTGAATTTCAGTTTTTGAATTTCGCCTCTATATGCTCACCGAAATGCAGTTGGATTCCGTGACCTCACAAAAAGCGTAATGACCGAGGTGTGTACAGCTGTGGTAGCATGAATTTCCCTTGTGTTATAGGTCCTCGTGTTTGTGATACAGAACGGTGAAAAATTACACTTCTGGCGGCGAGCGGGAAGTTGCCCTCGATCTACTATGTTATTTGGTAGGCACAATCAATAACCTAAAAAAAAATGCAGAACTGTGCCAAAAATACGACAAAATGTTCTGTAGTTTTGTCGTAAACGTCAGAATTTTCTGTAGTCTGTAGTACTTTCCTTTTGTAACTACAGAAAATTCAGATGTTACTACAGAAGTTTTTGTTGTCAGAACAGGTTAACTGTCAAACATCGCACAGACATTCTGTCGTGACGACAGTAAATTTTCTGCAGCTTTTTTCCGACTGGGAAAGGTTTTAATTATTCAACAATTTACAGATAGCCACCCAGCTACACGAAGCCGCTCAAGGCAATTGCTATGCAGATTTTGCGTGAAATTAAACTGTCTAGGCATTTCTGTGCAGTTATTTCATAAGTAGGACTGCAGTTGTTACCGCTATATACACAGACGAAGCACTGTAAGATACACTTCTACGACGTGACTTCTACCTCACCACCTCCACGAGTGCACTTACCGTGCATGTAATGGTGCCAGCAGCCATTTTTTTTTTTTTTCCTACACAACCAATCTGCAGCTAAACACTCCGTGCATAATTCCGACTCTAAATATATTCGACGGTTGGTTGAAATCGTGTCTTCGGCACATGCATCAAATCAAGAAATTTTCGACTGACATAACAACGCCCGGCCTGGTTAGTTTCATTTGAATTTGTCTGCTGCAAGTTGAATGTCACTCAGGTCTACAGCCAACAAAGACGATGACGGATGATATGATAATGATGTATGACTCATATAGGCTGAAAAACTTCGAAACGCGCATTTTAGCTGGGCCCACCTCGTCCTAATCAGGTCGTTGAAGTGAACAGAGTATAATTAGTTGCTTATATAGGTCTTTGCATGGTGACGCTGCTCTGAATTTTGCGGTCATAGAGTCACGACCCCTGTAAGCTCGTCTATTATAGATGCGCGCACGTTTTAGCCTTTTCTGCGCGAAAACTGTGGAAACTTCGAGGAGCAGCCCTTCGCTCTGCACTTGTCTTGAGGATCGGTGGCGACTGGCGTTAAAGATCGTTGAACGCTGGCACGACGTTTTTCTGTCTCTGCGTCATACACAAACAAGAGAGCGAACGTAACACGTGGGTTGGCGACCATTGAGACCACGTTATCACTGACGCGCTTTGTGTGTGTATATTCCGAAAGGCGGAGGTAGAAGAGGCAACCATAATGGCGTTTCTTTTTTCTTTTTTTACTTAACAGAACAGTGAACGCCTGGCACACACCCAAATGCGGAGCCGTAAATGCCGCCTACAGCAACACGGCTGTCACATCTGCAGGTAAATATGAGTTTGCCTTGCGGGCACTGCAGAGCGTGAAAGTTACACTGGTGATGATCCTAAACAACGCAAGGGACAAACAAGCAAGATAAGCCAGGCACAAGGACGTTTATCTCTCGATCGTGAAAGAGTACCGCGGAGACGAACACTTGAACAAGGCCAGCGTTGCACAGCCGCGCACTTATGTCGAAGCAGTCTTTGCCGGCCGTGGCAGAAAGGGGCGCGTGAATGATCTGGTACCAATTTGGTGTAACATATAGCTTTGTTGTCAGTGCATAATTAGAAATTTTCTTCCTTCTTCATGTGCACTTTAAGTGCAGGCACATATATCTTATAGGTCCGAATATATTTATTCAAGCTCAATATGCCCATATTGCCTAAACATACCTATGCGTGCAAACACCGTGAATAAAGCACAAATCAGCCATCGTTGAAGGGTTGAAAGAATTTCTGATAGATAAGTAAATACAATTAGATAATCGGATCTTCATTGCAGGTGCTATGAGACTCATACATCGTTGAAGTCATTCTGCGCAGTACATTGTCAAAATATTACAACAGTGTGTGTACCATATAGCACTTCTGATGTGCGTGTGTGCGTGTGTGTGTGTGTGTGTGTGGGGGGGGGGGGTTATCGAGCTCCATCTGTATCATAATCACGTTTTAGCCCTTATTTCTTCCGACGTCAGCGCAAAGAAAGCAAGATACCGATATCGCTCTGATCCTATAGAGGTATTGCTGAAGAAGACAAAAAAGAATAGCTTTCGACGCCACACCCCACGCTCGTTCAGACCGGCTGAGATCGAGAAGTCCCGGCCTCACTAAGCGGGGTATCGAAAGTCTCCATGTGCAGCTCGGACGCCTTCCGAAAAGGCACACTTTGACAATTTGTTGATGACGGTCGCCGAACGGTGCATAAGTTTGACAAAGGAAGAATAGAGATAGCGAGCAAAAGTGCTAAAGATCGACTGT
>NC_139345.1:15936438-15951438 GCF_055883805.1 Amblyomma maculatum | reverse complement strand
TTGCTCTCCATGCCGTGCGCAATTTTCCTGCCTGCCTTTGTCTTCAAGCCACAAAGAGAGTCAGAGGGGGTGCTCTAATTCTGAGCAGCACATCCTTCCTTCGAAACTCATTCTGTTCCGTTTTCCGTCAGAAGTTACCTTTAAAAATTGTCGCCTGCTAAGGGTTTCCTCGCAAGGGACAAAGTGGGAGGAAAGCACAAGCGCGTTTGTTCCAGCACAAGCTCGTATGCACATGTGATATTCACTCACTTCACAGCTCACGCAAACGTACTGCCTTAAAAACACTTGGCATCCAGCCAGCTGTATTCTGTGACGTCAGTCTCTACCGACTTGACAAGGAGCGTGTAGAAAAGGCTGAATTTCGAACAGTAAGAAACATCGAAGAAAGAAATAAACATAAAGAGGCTTCGGGGCATATGCCAAAAAGGCAGAGAGTCTGTATTATGTCAGACAGCTGTTGCATTCTGAGCTATTTTATTATACGAGCAAACATAAACTTGCGTTCTTCTCGTAACAAATTTTGGGATATTTCATTAGAAGTTCATGTATCATTTCCCCCCCCCCCAAAAAAAATATATATATATATATATATATATATATATATATATATATATATATATATATATCGATCTGATTACGCTGACATTTCCTCAGATTTTATTAACATCTACAGAATATAGTCTGAAGCGAAGATATGAGAACATTTTCAGAAAATATCTATAAAAACTAAAAGTTGGACAGTCTTTTTTACAATCAACCACAAGTGAGGACAATTTTTTTTTTGTAATATAAATTTAAGACACTGACTTGTGGAATCAGTATGCAAGTTTCAAGTTTTATCCTACTTTTCGTGTTTTAGAAATGGTACACTTAATTTACTAAATATGTATTTGTATATGTCTTTTCACTGTAAAATGTCAAAGTATAAACATGAAATAATTTTCTTTCTTGTACACAATGACGCCAATGCACTCTTGAGGCCATCATTTGCATTTGTTACAACCCTTTTCGGCCTCGATATCATGAAAGACAACATTCTTGCACTAGCAACGGAAATCAGCTGGCGCCGTCATTGTGCTGTATGCCTAAGGTCGCACTTCATCCTATCTACATGCATGAAATATCCTTCCTAACTGTTCCAAAGTCCTGACCAAATAAGTGATTATATAAATGGTACATGGTATCATCTATGTTTGTGAATTCTTACTGTGGCTACAGGAAGCTGCTATCAAATTAAGCCATTTTAGGCAATTCCTTTAATATTGCACCCAGTGCATAATTTTGTTGTGGAAAATTACATTTTTATTGGAACTAATTGCTATATTGTCTATTATTATCATGAAATTATAATCATCATCAACATCATCAGCCGGTCTTTACCTACTGCAGGGAGAAGGCCTCTCTTATTTTCCTGCAATTACCCTGGTTCTGTGCTAGCTGCATCTAATTGACCCCTGTCAACTCTTAACTTCATCTGCCCACCAAACTTTCTGGCGCCCCCTCCTACGCTTTCTTTCTCTTGGACTCGAAATGGTTAATCTCAGAGACAATCGGTTATCTGCTATTCGCACTACAGGTCCTGTCCGTGCTCATTTCTTCCTCTTGATTCCGACTAGAATGTGAGTAACTTGAGTTATTCCTCTGACCCACTTTGCACGCTTCCTATATCTTAACGTTAAACCTACCATTTTTCATTTCGTAGCCCTCATGAAAACCTTGTCATAAAAAAGCTACATCATTATTCGTTATTTTGTTATGGCGTCATCTCTATCGTACAACATCGTAACTAACAGACATCATAGTTATTTAAGGTAATGTTTTTCACTGTCTTACTCACAAGTTTATTAATTCTGATATTTATTACAGGCGGATAGCTACCTGAATTGACTTCAGTTTTTGATTATCAATCGCTTCATTAAGTGGGTCAGCTAACGAGGCAACAATGAGTGTTATGAACCTTTTCAAGCGGTCACATTTACACATGTTCTTGAATATGTTATTGATTTCAATATCACAGAGGCCAGTCACGATTGGGCCCTTAAATTTTCTGCAAACATAGATTCGTACATATTTATTTTTACTTTCGAGGTTGCGGAAAGTGAACGAGTATATTATACCCTATAATCTTCAATGTGCAAACGAGACAGCGCAATATCTCCGAAACACAGTTTTGAGGCTTCCGCGACCACTTGCGGAGTCTATACTTCAGTACTTAATGTCCTGCCTATCACTTCCGGCTATACAAGGTGCCAATAGCTTCCGTATATCCTCACAAAATGAAGATTTCAGCTACAGAATTAGGGCAACCGCATTTCTGAAAACATTTTGAAGGGAAATTCAGGATATCAGTCGATGGAGATATGGAGGCTTCCTGTCTGTAATATCAATTGCTACGCAGTCCAGGCTGATGATGATGATGACGAAGTCTAAGCTTCCCATCTAAACAGCGTAAATTTCACCGGAAATGCTTTTCGCCCTGCCATCTGCAGAGGATAGTGCGTTTGTTTTGTATTCTATTTCATGTATACGTCATAATAAGCGCGAACAGCGTGGTTATATTTAGACTTCCAAGAATTATGTCACATTGCAGATTTCCACATCATACATATAGGTTCTGGTTTGGTTTGTAGCGTTTTACGTCACAAAGCAACGCAGGCTACAAGGGACGTCCTACTGCTCGCTTACGTTGAACCCGACGGGATCGGGACGAGTCGGCGTTGGGTTATACAAGATAATCCTGACTCGATTCCAGCGCATAAAGAGAATCAAACAAGTTGACCCACTCACTGCAGGTGTGTTGCTCAACTCGCTCCACTGCTTACTCTAGTTGGCTCGATTGCGTATAACTGGTTTTTGTTCGGCAACTGTTTTTTTACCTGACAAGCAAAGTTGACTTGACTCTATTCAGGCCATGTATTGGAGGGCTGTAGTGGAGGGCTCCGGCACGCAGTGGATGTTTGACGTCCATTGACAGCGCACAAAACACGGCCGCCTTATTTTCTGCATCTGCCTTAAAGCGGCTACCATGGCCAAGATCAACTGAGCAGCGAGATTTCCGCGGGTGCAGAGATTCTGACCAAGCATATATTTTCAACGAGACGTTGTTCATGAACGCAGTTTTCTTACGTAGGATAGAAAAAAAGCCATCTGTATAGCCGCTGTAATGCCTTCGGGGTGCTTGTTGCTTGCTATCTATTGTCAAAGACACAGGTTTAAATGGCTGGCTTAACTGATGGGTACGAGAGCAAGGCCAATTTTAAGTTCCTCCTCACAGGAAGGTTGTGTACTTCCTGTCAGTAGGCTCATGGCAGCATCTTACACTACTTTACGCTTGGCTCTGAATTAGAGGTGATGTCAAAGGCCCGAGTTACTTGCACAGTCGGTGTCAGAAGTGTCTGAACCCCCCCCCCCCCCCCTCTTAAGTTCCAAGCCGTGCATCACTGCACACGGGCGCCACCTACGATGCTGTACTGGACGATACCTTCTGCGCGCGAGCAGTGCAGGACGGTTCGGAATTTGGAGGAGGAGGAGGAGGAGGAGGAGGGAGAGGGTTCTGAGACTTTTGACCTCACCTTTACAAGCAACCGATTTTTCGCAGCAAATAAAATAAATAAGCCAGAATTTTTTACTGCGCTGAAGGAGCCACAAACGACGAAATGCTTGAACGCGGCAACTTTTGTGCAACGTTTTTTTTTTTGTCTGGTCACTGCAGATTCATGCAAAAAGCGCTCGAAGTTCCAATACCCTTGCTACGCTTAACTTGCAGAAGCGCCTTGCAGTATTTGTCAACTCCAACTAGCTTTTTCAGTTAGGTGCGATCTGCACGGACTACGTATATCTAGCGCCGCTTGGAAAATGCCCTCGTTTGGTTAATCGGGGCACTCTGACACGTAATCACAATAGAGTTAGATATCACTTGTATCGTCGTATTTCTGGAAAACGAAGCAGTAGAGTAATACGCGGGACAAACATATCACGCGCTCATTCGAGTGCAGCTCCCCTGCTTCTCTCATCCGTGTAACCGGAAGCGAATGCTAAGTTAAAAGCTTCGAAAACTGGGCGTAGTCTCTCTCACGTGCTTCAATATGCGGTCACCTAGGATACAATTAAACCCTCGACATTTTTCATGATCAGTGTGTACGCCTGCATGTTACTGCTGGTTGTCGAATATTTAATGATGAGACCCGCAAAAGCAGACAGCAGTATTCGGAAAGAAAATGTTTGAGCGACTTGGTTTTTGCGTTAGATGTAGGTACAGCGATGCTGTCGTCAGAATGCCGGACGCGAAAATAAACACGTTGCGTATTAATCTTGCTTGGTTTAAACTTTCATGACAGCAGTTTGATGAAGTGAATCAATATATTACGCATCAGCGCCCTTCTCGACGCGCACCGGCTCCACAATACCGAGCACCGAATGCCAAGGTCCGTCGCACAGGTGTCGGTTAAATGAGGCGTGCGCAAATACCTGCGCGTAAGCACGCAGAACTCTCGCCTCATTGGCCTGATGATAAGAAAAAGGTGGGCTCCTCCCTCGTCTTTCTTTATTAGCTTTACTCCTTCATCCACTTTTGCTTCCTTTGCTTTATTCTTTGTCGCTTTTTCTTTTTTTTTTTTACGCATAAGAATCTTTCGAGGCAGCGGAGAGATGGCACTGGAAATGTTCGTTTGCTGAGGTTTAGGCACACGAAAAGAAATCCCGGACGACATAGACCCGTCCGTAGCCTTCTACTGCGGAGTACATGTCATCGTCGAGGGCATCGTCAACGCGCAAAAGAAAAATATCTGTAACGACGAATAAAATGTAAAGCAAGGATGAAGGCGCCTTAAAAAAGAACATTATATTGAAAAATACATAAAAATATAAGAAGAAAAAAGACGCATGCACACACCAAGGCTGCAGTAGAACTGACAATCATAAATAATGCCTACCGCATTAACGTGACCACGCGCTCCATGTGTGGTAGCAGTTAAGTAAGGACTCACCCCAAGACTACTCAAGTCTACTCTGTGACTCAGTTTAAGCTACACAGTGCAGCACATATTACTAGGCCGATCTGTACAATCGTCGATTTGTTTTGTTTATTTCTTGGCTTTGTTTCGCGCATCAAAGTCTGCACCTGTAATAGCCGTTCATCGTCCTACTCTGAACTTCAGTGGAATACATGAGAACATTATTAGCTCACATCGCGCAACAAGAACTCACGGAGGTTGTCACTCAATGCGCGCACGTGTTAGTTCGTTCTTTCTCAAGCACAAGCCAAAAACTCCGGCTCGGAAGATCTGCCTTTCGGTGGCAAGAGGGCTTTCCAGGGCTACAGGTGATTACACACCATCGACTCTGCACAGTGAAATGGGTCGATGCATGCCTTTGGGTATTGTTGCCACGAATATTTTACATTTTACTACAAAAAATTATCAGCAGAAAGTGCTGATGTGGTTTTCTTTCAGATCGCGCTCATTATCTCATCATTCTCGGTCAGGAAGCTTGGAGGTGAGCTGGCTGTGGGTGATGAGTAACACACAGGGCGTTTACCACTCCTTTGAATTTTGCAAAGACTCAGTCATTTAGGAACGCACCCTAGAACACCGAAAACAACGTCGTGACGCATAGGGCTAGCGCGTTAAGGAAGTGCGCCCTAATCGTAGGCGTCTTCAGAGCGAACGTCTTTTAAGAACAATTTGCCTCCTCGTTGTTGCAACCGTGCACGGGTAGCTCCATTTCGCGCCAACTCTGCGAGAGCGCGCGTTTACTCAGCGCGAACTTGTTGTCGTTGACCAGCGGGTACTTGGAAAGCGGCCAACGACAGCCAACGTCGTATTATAATGCCAGCTCGGCTTCCCTCGGCATTGTTCCAGGCTCGCTTTCCGTATGCGCGCCCGGCGCCTCCCCAACTTCATTTAGCCGACTGTGTGGCTCGTGTCATAATGAATGCGACATCAAGACAGCAGTTGTGCAAGCTCGAATATACGGAGCCGACTTGACCGATGGCTCACTATGCCAATTGTCTCATATTTGTCCTTTTCTGTTCCTTCCTCTCCTTCTTGCTGGAGGTGATGCCGAGCACTTCTGCTGTATGTCAATGAAGTCGCGAATTCGATTCTCGGCCGCCCATTTACAACTGTAGAATTTCCAGCTGCAGTATCACTACCGGCGCGACGCCGTAGAGCCCGACTGAGCTACAAAACACATGTGAACTTCTTACCTTTGTTTAGGATACTTTTTAGCGTACTCTCCTGAATGTGTCGCGTTATGACGTTTCGTTCGGTTTTCGGCGATATCACACATTTTGATTTACCGATGCTCTCGGCGCAAATGTATTATGCAAGCATTTCTGTATGGTTATTATTCGGTTTAGCTTATTCAGTATACACTACTAGAAAACCGAAAGGCAGCATATGTTGAGTGGAAACAAGGTTCCGGCAATAAAATTCGCAACCAAGCGGGGTTGAAGGAGACGCTGTTATAGCAATCCTTGCAAGCAAAAAGATAGGTATGAAAATACGGTATGGCTACGACGTTTCAAATTGTGCCCAACAACTAGAACATTCCGGACAAGTGACCTGTAATTTCGCTAGCACCAGGTGAACCGCTCCAAGACAAGCTCGATTATTGGCTGCAGAACCTCCAAAATTGAAATCTTAAGCCAACTGTAAATACCTGCGTTTTCTCGCCCTTGTTACGTATAGTTACGAATCTCTCTCGCTCTCTTGTTCGCTTGTTCGCTCTCCTGTTCTTGTGAATTCTTTTCTCCCCTAACAGGTCTCTAGTCTCAGTAAATGACCAAATTTAGACCAATGTTGTTCATAAAGCATAGCGTTATTACTTCCTTGCCGCAAATTCAGCTTTAGAAGAAGCGTAAATTGCACCATGACATCAAAGGTGCATATTTATTGGGAACCTGTGCTTAAGGTGTGACAACACGTCAGTCGTGAACAAACATGAACACGATGGCTAAGACGGAACAGAAAGAGTATGCACTGGAACATGTTCTGAAGCATCGTTTGCCTTACGCAAGAGAGATTAGCTGCACCAGGCCAGAATGGGCCCCAGTGCCTTGTATAGGATGCCGTAAAGGGAGCGTATTGTCTCCTGGCTGTAATTTGAGGGCTTTATCTCGGAAGTAGCTGGATTTCAGTCCACTGTCGGGCCGTTCTTTTCGTAGCTTCGGTTACTGCCCAGCCGAGCGAATTCACAGTCGCCAGGATTTTATGTCAGATTGTAGATTTTACGATCGTTTCTTCCGATACTCCTACAGACCGGCGCTTTGTTCCTGGTCGATCGTTCGTGCGCCCACATTTTCATTTGTCTTAGTAGGTATAAGCAAGAGGGACCAAAATTTTGGATGCCGATGTATAGCATATCTTCGGATTTGCGTAGGGCACTCTCCTATCACCTGACACATGCCGATTTCCGAACTTTCCATGGAAATCTTTTCAGAGATTATGAGTCATACTCCTGGACGCACTGCCCCCATAGCCCATTGTGAGCCATAGCTCATAGTGCCAAGCAAGGTGACTTTGGTTAGCACGGCGCCCATTCTGCTCATAAAGCGTGATCTTCTAATGTATATACGTCATATCCACAAGTAAAACAACGTTTTTAATAGGTAGAGTTTTATTCCAACTTCTCTTTTACACCAGCGGACGTCACGGCATAGCAATAATGGTTATTCGTGGCAGGCCTACCAACTTGTTCTCGTCGTCTGCGCCAGCAAAGTTATTGCAGACAAGAGGTGAATAGTACTGGACTACTTCAAATTAAGCCTATTGATTAAACAAAACAAAAATAATTCCAGGCAGCATAAGTAGACCTCGAATGATTGTCTCTTTACAACAGGTGGCAGTATGCATACTATTATAGTGACGGTGGAAAAACTTTGACGGCGACAACTCAATCTGGAGTTGTGAGAAGCTCTGTTCAAGTTGAGACACACACTCAGGCCGGCGGTATACCTCAGTTAGCGGTTTCTGCCATTCACACATTATACCTGAACACACATTTTCCGGATTCATTTGATGAATCAGCAGCAACGCTTTTTCTGCTCAGCATGTCGCAACGATGATGGACACCACGCCTTGATACGCCCAAATCTGCCAGGGCCACGTGGCCATTCCACGTGGACTTTTTGTGGGAGCGTGTTATCTGTGCTCATGTAATCCAAGTAAACAAAATGGCCTTCGAGAGGATGGCGTGAAAAAATGCGCGCGTGGAAGAGCTAGTTTTCCCAGTTCTTCGCGCCTTGCCATAGATGGAAGTCAGATGGGTCATTTTAGTTACCGCGGCAGAGATGAATGAATGAATTAAGCCTTTATTTGAATGAAGGGGTGACTTTCGGCCGCTGTTTGGGCAATTAGGGAGTTAGGAGGGATGGGAGTGTAACGGTTCTTCAAGCTGTTTCTCGTTGCTTGCCATGCTGCCGATCTGCGCGCTGTAAGTCGGCCTCTCTCACACTACTCGAAGCAGACCGCCCCCACTGCCATAGGTGGCAATGGAAGGTTGCATTGCAGTGATTGATAGAATCTGATCTTCTAGGGTGGACAGAGGCAAAGTACTCAGAGACAGCTGTTCTTGAACGTTACCGCAAGTGTGTCCAGTTTACTGCAACGTATCCGGATAGGTGCCTTGTGAACATAGCTGCCATTTCATTGCTATACAGTGAGCTACTGGGCGAGCCTGAGCAAATAAAACCCGACGGCAGTGTCCCCCTTGATTGTAACGGCTGCCCTCATTATCCAGGTTAGAACTGTCTGCGCCGCTCTAAAGATATCTCACGATATGTTGCAAGGTTGCATTCTTAAAAAACCTGACTACAGTCGCATAATTGAAGGTAGACAGCCGATGAGGTACTGACGACAGTGTCTTCAACGACGGAAGAAATGCGCAGTCGGCGCACTCCAAAGTGTTTAGCGCAGGCGAGACTAGAAATAACGTTGAACAAAGTTTAAATTGTGTCGCATAAATCTCGAGAAAGCTGTCTCGCAGCAACCGCCTCAGGATTTCGCTTGCGACCTTAACCTTGCTGCCCTACCGGGCGCAAAACTTTGGGGACACGCGTTCTGAAAAAAAAAAAAAAAAAAAGAAAGAAAAAAAAAATGTTTTCTCAGTCTGCCTAGAAACCTAGTCCTGTAGTGGTACAGTATTACTTGCCAGCGGGCTAGTTAGCTATACTACTCCGACGACCTCCGGCGCTGCACGGTTATACACAAAAACAATACACACACAAACGAATTAAACCAAGGCATTAACACAGATGATGCGCTCGCTACAAACTACCTGTTTTTGTGGTACGAAGAAGAAGAAAGCTTCACAAAAAACGTGGGGTTACAATATGAAGAAGAATTAAACAAACGATTCAGAAAAAATGCGAAGAAATTCAGAATGAAAAAATAAAACGAAAATAATGACAAATTAGGTCTAACTTCTTGTCACATTGTCCAAACGGAGAAGTATCACCTCCTTGCTGTTGAGCACCACCGACTGAACACTCGCGCATTCCTCTTCTTCCCCCGAAACCATCTTGAAGGCTTCAATAATCTCTCTTTTAAAACTGTCTTTCGCGCCTGCTAGCACCTTGGTTTCGGCGAACCTTGGTACACAGTGAGTGCCCCTCAAGGTGCTGGCAGGCGCAAAAGACAGTTTTAAAAGAGAGATTATTGAAGCATTCAAGATGATTTCGGGGGAAGAAGGGGAATGCGTGAGTGTTCCGTCGGTGGCGCTCCACAGCAACGAGGTGATACTTCTCAGTTTGGACAACGTGACAAGAAGTTAGACTTAATTTGTCATTATTTTCATTACTTTTTCATTCTGAATTTCTTCGCACTTTTTCTGAATCTTTTGTTTAATTCTTCTTCATATCGTAACCCCACGTTTTTTGTGAAGCTTTCTTCTTCTTCGTACCACAAAAACAGGCAGTTTGTAGCGAGCGCATCATCTGTGTTAACGCCTCGGTTTAATTCTCTTGTGTGTGTATTGTTTTTGTGTATAACCATGCAGCGCCGGAGGTCGTCGGGGACCTGTAGTGGTATAGCGCTTTCACGTACGTCCCTTTCAGACCTTCTAGGCGGCGGTGGGATTACGTGGCAGTGCCGTTATAAAGTTTTTTGATCTATAATGCTGAAGGCGGCGACGGTCTTGATCCAGGCTTCAGAACGATACTTGCCAAGTTTTTTTATAACCGCAAACAAAACACTGCCTAATTCATCAGCTTTCAAATGAAAATCGGCGATCCATTGAGACCCTTTGATGAAAAACAGAGCCGGCGTTGAAATGTCGCCTACATGCTACTCTGTGTAGGAAGGGGTAATTGCGTGAGGTCCCTGAAAGACACAGCCGGATTGGTTTTGATATAAGAAGTATTTTGTACTCGAAAAATTAGCTGATTCATTTCATTGAATACTGCTCATTTAGAATAGCAGTGTATTGCTTGAGCGGTGCTTTGAATATAGTACAGCACAGTAGTTAAAGAAAAAGAAGACATTTTACGGCATTCCATATTGAGATACTGGCAGTCATTAGGCAAGAAATAAAGAAACTATGATATTCAGGCTCCAGTAACTATTAACCTTGCTTACCGTTCAATAAATACAATTGTTTTGCATACCAGTGTGCCACTAGCAGCAATTAACGTTAGTCGATCATTTAGCCAATTAACACGGAAGTGTCGCTAAGAAAGAGCCATGCCATTAAGGGTTGGGAATGGGAGCGCGTCAGTGCGTACGCGTGGCAGTGAAGTCGTGGGCGCCGAAAGGTCGCAAGCGTTTATGGTTACTGAGGAGAAAAACAAGCCTAGAGAATGAGGGGTATGAACAAATAAAGGAAATTAAAAAGGATGTACGGGATTCTGTTCAATGTTTAAAGCTATCGGCCTCTTTAACATGTGGGCAGAGCCTTCCGCTGAAAAGCCGACGCAAATAAACCTATAACCCCCCCTTGTTGCTTCAGCTGCAGCGCATTATTTTTATACCCTTGCACGCGGCATCGCGAAGCTGGGCTAGGCTGTATTGGATGCGGCATTTGGGAATGATCTTTAACTCTGCGCCGTGCCATTAGGTGCACACATACATTTTAGAGTGTTTACATAGAATGCTCTCTACCATAATTCACCATCAAGTTCGAAGGCTAATAATATTAGCATCATGCAGAAGCAACAGTCTTGAGTTAGATTTTTTAATGGTGAGTCCAAGGTATCCTTTCGTAAGCCACAGGAGCGCATATTGTTTTATTAATTTTTGACGTTTTTCAGTAAGGCATTTTCAGTTCTGGAATCAATGAGACAAAGCACTCACAAGAGAGAATAACGGTTTGCAAAAGTGACGCGAAAGAATATGTTTGAACATCAGAGTTGGGTAGAAGCTACGGAAGATCAAACCAATTAATTCATCGGCAATACTATGGAATTGAACGCAGGCATGGCGTTCATTAAGGACAACACCTAGGAAACGTTTCAAATATACGAGCAGTAGGAACGCATGACTTCTGTGTGAGGTATGCCTGCATGGGACAGAAAGGACACAGTATTAACAGGATGGCGCTAGACGGCCCGTTCGGTGAAAACCCAGTCTTTGTGAAAGGATAGGGCAGCCAGTAAGGGGGTTCTTTTATCGCAGCGTATACCCTCCGCATATAGCGCACAGCTCTCAGGACCATGATTTCAATGATCGTGGTGCTTTGGAATGTGCCTCGACCGTACTGTTCTTCCACGGACGGAACAGTCTCATAAACAGAGAGAGATTCAAAATCACTGCACAATTTTGTTACAAAACTAAAAATCTGACACTGCATGGTGTGGCTTTGATGCTCTTCTAATATGCTGGTTGCATATATATGTCTCAGAAAAACACGGCATCAAGGCACAGAATAAATCAATGCAACAGCTTAGGTGCTTTAAGCGACCTTCTCATGTCGTAAAGTTAGCAATGCACTGCTAAGGCTACCTGGTCGTCCTCAGAATGCCGAAGGAGATAAACATGAGATAATTAGACGCGGCAGAGACCACGAGTTCATGTGGCCTAATACTGTATTTTATGGTTTGGTCTGGTTTGTGGGGTTTAACGTCCCAAAGCGACTCAGGCTATGAGAGACGCCGTATAGTGGAGGACTCCGGAAATTTAGACCACCTGGGGTTATTTAACGTGCACTGACATCGCACAGCACACGGGCGCCTTGCTTTTCGCCTCCATCGAAAAGCGGCCGCCGAGGCCGGGATTCGATCCCGCGTCCTTGGGAACAGCATTCGAGCTCCGTAACCACAGCGTCACCCCGGCGGGGCCAGTACTGTAGTTTATGGTTAATGGGGTTTAATGTCCCAAAGCGAATCAGGCTATGCGCGACGCCGTAGTGGAGGGCTCCGGAAACTTTGAACACCTGGGGTTCTTTAACGTGTACTGAAATTGCACAGCACACGACCATCTTGCTTTTCGCCTCGATCGCAAAGCGGCCGCTGTGGCCAGGATTCAATCCCGCATCCTTGGCACAGTAATCGTGCGCATTAACCACTGCACCGCCACGGAGGAGCTGGCCTAGAACCGGTTACTTGAATGAACTTGATGAAAGAGCTGTAAAAAGAGGAAAGAAAGACAAGATCTGCCTTGGCTTGCCTGAATAGCAGTATCACAGCCAAGAGAAGCCAAAATACGAGTAGCCCAGCAATGATTCAGTTTGAATATAAAGCTTGCGCTCAATTGCATGAAGTCAGCAATTAGTAGGGACAGCGCAGGGGCAGCACATATGCTTGCTGTAAAGCTTAGAAAATAGAGCTTCTCGACCATTTGTTTAAGGTTGGCGACAAAACTAGTCGGGCCACAAGCGCACTACGGTGATTTAAATCATAGGCTTTAATAAATAAGTATGAATCTGCTTTCTGAAGCGGAATTATATTAATCAGCAGTACGTGGAATACTTGTTACGTCTTCTTACTAGATAATAAAAGGATCACACATAGTATGCAGGCATAGCCGCGAAGTTGCGTACAACTTGGCCCGGCCCTCTTCAAGTGCACAACGTATAGTTGCGGTTTCCAGAGAGTTCACAGCCTCCGACAACAGCAGCAGCAACAACAAAAAGAGTGCAGGCAGTCGACGTAAACGCAGCGTTGCCAAAGCTCAAGTGAATTCAACGCCACAGATGCCTCCTTTCCACAATTACCATAGCGACCTCGGAAGAAGCGGGACGTTATGGAGGCTAATGGTGTTGGGGGCACATCTGGAGCCCTACCGGGAATTGCGTTGCGACGAGAACATCTTCTTCCTTGCATATTCCTCACATAAACTTCCGCTTTCGTTCTCCGATTTGATAACGGAGAGACTGGGGGTGACGTCGCCGATCATAATCACCGTTATCGTCACCAACATGGTCAAGGCTGGAACGACTTATAGGGCAAGCGCTCGCTGTCAGCGCTGTCGTTGCTCCGTTTTCGAATTAAAGGAAATACGCTGAGCAAGAACGAGAAAAAAAAAAAAAAAAGACAAGAGAATGAAATTGCGTGAAAGACTATGACAGCGACGGAAATGTATGCGCATGTTTTCCACAGAGCCACGCTGCGCTAAAAATGAGGAGGGGGCTGCAAGGTCTGTGTTTGCTTTCGTCCGGTTTGCTGAATGACCATAACTGGCTCTTTTATTATAATTCTTTTTCTACTTCTTGTATTTTTGCTGTTTGCGCGGATATAGCATCCCCTTCATTCTTTTCCCTCCCATCTCGCTTTACACTGCGCGACCGCTTGCATATTAAATGTGCGTGTAGCCGAGATCTAGCCATAGGCTCGCAAACTCTTCCTTTCTTCGCGCGGTCTCAGCTACGAGCTGCTACGCATGCAAAAGTATGCAGCTCGGAGCTACGTCTCACCCGAAGGCGGCGAATGGGCATATATATATAAGGGCGTGTGTGTGTGCGCGCTTTTGCGCTGTGCCTTCTTGTGAGTGGAATCGGAGAGGAAGAGAAATCCGAGACGACGCAAGGACCGCATTTCACGCAAATCTTTCTTCAGCTAGCAGTCAGCTGCTGTAAACAAATGTTTCCGGAATAAAAAGGGAACCTACGTTCCATATTCAATCAAATGCACACTGAGACCAAAGATTTGAAAAGGAAAGAAAACTACTGAGAAGGACAGAAAAAGAAAAAGTATGCAGTACTTACAGAAGGGGAAGGATTTGTACTAACGCACGCTTTAGCAACTCTACTCAAATGCTACTACGCGAAATGTGAATGCTACTACGCAAGGGCACGCGATGTGTTGTCAGGTCAAGGAAGGTAGTGATGGAACAGCGCTAGGGACGCGACACGAGGAGACAACAAGCAGGTCTTTTTTTGTGTGTTCCGTCCCGTGCGCTGATACATCACCATGCAGAACCAACTAGCCCGCCAAATCGCTCTTCAAAGGGTCAATAAACACATGAGGCCTTATCGTATGTTAAGCTGCCCTGGGGCCCCCGGGGCAAAATGATTCTACTGCGTTACCAGAGGTGTATACGCCTAATCATAGATGAACTGACATGGACCGAGGAATTGGCACTTGCCCGCACGTGCAATTCACATACACGCATACAAATTCAAACACACACATTTATCTATTGTGGCCTAAACACATTTCGATAAGGTGCTGGGGACAAATTCATAATTTTTATTACAGACAAACGATAAGTGCAAAAAAAGGAAAACCTCTTCCCTTCCTCTTCTTTTTCAGCCTTTCTTTTCTCTTATTTTCTCTCCCTTGGCTTCGCTCGGCTCTCCTTGGCTTTCGGATTTAGACGACAGCTACAAAGGACTTCGTTACACCATGACTCAAGAAGGGCTTTAGTTACACCACGACTCAGGGTGGGATCTCAGTAATGGCTCTCGTCCGTAAAGCCATTTACGGATATTTCCCTTCGCGGTAAGAACTCCAGGTGGCTTAAAGTATTTTGAAGCCATTCACTCCAGCAAGCCTCCAAATAATAAATATAAGCGGCAATCCCACACGCGAACTAAACATATCAAAGCAGAGACAGTGCAAACATATAC